>NW_015542379.1:169950-180594 GCF_001515605.1 Sinocyclocheilus anshuiensis
ACCACCACACAGTCTGCATCAATACAGCCATAATCCATGACGCAAACAAAAGACTACTGTATAATATATAGTGCTGCCAAACGATTAATCGCAATTAATCACATCCAAAATAAAAGTTTTTGTTTACATAATATATGTATGTGTACTGTTTATATTTATTATGTATATATAAACACACACACAAACAGTATATATTTTAAAAATGTTTACATGTATATATTTATATATTATATAAAAATATATGTAATATATAAACATAACATATTTTTCTTGTATTTATATATACATAATATATATACACCACACACACACACACACACATACATATCATGTAAACAAAAACTTTTATGTTGGATCGCAATTAATCGTTTGACAGCACTATGGGAGAGTACCACAAATATATTTTTTGCATTCCCACTTGCTCAAATAGCAAAAGAAAATGTTTTCATGATTTTCAATAAAAGGTGATATAATACAAAGAATAGTGTTATAAATGTACATACATTTAAAAAAAAAAATACAAATATGAAAAACTTTCAAGGATTAACGATGCTGATAACGAATGGTCCTTAACGAAACGAGGATCAGAACGGAGAACTTACTTGTTGTACAACACAATGTCTGGCTTCCAAATCTTGTTGGACGGCACACGGATGAACTCAACGCCTCCGAAATCCTTGGGATTCCACCTGAGCTTATAATCGTTCCAAATCTAGGAAAAGTAGAAACACGCAGAAAAAAAAAACGTTTCTGCCACTGAATAAAAAAGGTAATTGCAACTTTTTATCTAACAATTCTGACTTTTTGAGACTTGAGTTAATATCTCGCAATTCTGACTTTATAACAAGCAATTGTAAGTTTATATCACGCAGTCAGAATTGAGAGATGTAAACTTGCAATTGTGAGAAAAAAAGGATTGTGCCATTATTAGAAAAGTCTTTTTTCCTCTTAACTGCACTTTATAACTCACAATTGCAAGATATTGTCAGAATTGCGATGTATAAACTCAAAATTGTGAGAAAAAAATCTGAATTGCAAGATATAAACTTACAATTGCGAGAAAAAAAGTCTTGCAAATCTAACTTTATAACATGCAATTAAAAGTTTTACATCTTGCAATTCCGAGAAAAAGTCAGAAACGGGCTTCCATAGATAACAAAGTTGTTAAAAAGTACTGGAGTACGATTTGCAAGAAAAATAAGGTTTCAGTTTTTCTACTTCAAAATTCAAAAGTCAAAACTGGGTAATAATTTACTTAAAGCCTTTATGTGTAATGCATTATAAAGATATTCAGAAAGTGCTGTAATATTGCCTATAATGCATTGTTTTCTACAGTATATTACTGTTATAATGGAAGACAGTATGTTACTGTTTTACAGCATTTGTTTTGCAGTGTTCATATGCATTACATCCTTTCACAAAATAATTAAAGTTCAAGTTAAAATGCATTATAATATTTGCAGATTTCTTGCTGAAACTGGCTGTTTGTCATGTGTTTTAATGCAACAATTAAGTATTATAAATGGGGTTACAATTATTACTGCATTACAAGGAATTATTAATGCATTAAAATACTTGCAAAATGCATTATATATAAAGGCTTCAATTCAAGTGTTTCTACACCAATTTTTTTTTCCAGTGTAGTTTTATGCACACAATATGAAGCCCATATTTGCAGCATGTTTGTGTGTTATGCTTAATTCGATTCAGTATTCCAGGATACAGCAAACACAGTCAGTTGCTTAAATAGTTGGTATATGACTTACCACCCATGTGAATTAATTATGTATTGAATTTGATTCGCTTGATTAAATGTGATTATTGATTTGCCATTTAAACGTTAATGAACTGCATGATTAATTCAGGAGGAGGGCACAATGCTTTGGTTAGGCCCTCTTTGCTGCATGAGTTTTGTCTCGTACACAGTTTTTAATTATTCCTCTTCACATAATCACTCTCATAACAAATTATAAGATCTAAAGCCGTCTGGTTTAAGTAGACCATTTCCAATCAAGACAATTAGCCATTTGGAAACCAATATTACTGAGATCTCACATCTGTATTCCACTGAGAATCAAATCCACCTGCTGCACCAATCATTGCAAAGAGTGACCGCAAAGATGGTGAATACAATTGTGTCCAATTATCTAAATGAATCAATGACCTTTGGATGTGTGTGAATAATGCATGAGCTTACATGTCGCAGCCAGAGATTGGTCTCCATAATCTGGTTCACCTCATCCTATGGATAAAGGCAAAAAAGGTATATTTTGAAATATAAATATATATTTTTATAAGCATTCAAAAATATTTTGCCCTCCATTTATTTCAATACAAGAAACCACAATAACATGAGGGTTATCATAGTTGACTAAAACTAAAATTAAACCATAAACAAACCACACTTTGATTACTTGAAATAAATAAATATAAAATAAAAGTTAACTGACATAAAATAAAATATAAAAACTTCAAACTATTTTATGTCAGTTAGTTTCCAAGGCAACATTTCTCATTTTCATTTAGTTTAATGTACTACAATAATTAAAACTAAAACTATCTAAAAATAAATGTAATATATATATATAGGCATATTTAAAAACAAACAACAAACGCACAACAAAATTACTAAAACTTTAACCAAAATGAAAATGAAACCAGAAAATCTAAAAATAAAATCTAGTTAAAAAAAATATCAAAAACTATAAAGTATCTGAATGATACTAAAATAACACTGAATATGTCACATTTGAAGACAAACTTAAACATATAACATAAATGAAGGCTGCTGTAAGACTGGAAATGTTTTTTCTTGCCACTGAAATACATTTTGAAATATATTTTGGTATATGAAGGTTGAAACTAAATACATATTCAATTTAAAAAATATATTTAATTGAGCTTTACTGTTTACAGCATATATTTAAAATATATGTTGGTCAGAAAAAAGTAAATTTTTGATCTCAACTTACACAATACACAATACATTTTCTTATATGCCTTTATATTTTAGCCTTAAAAAAAAAAAAAAAAAAAAAATCCAATAGTCTGTCAAAATTTTAAATCAGGCCACTAAAGGTACTGGCAGAGATATGAGAACATTTCAGAAGACTATATATTTAGATTTCCTCTGCAATATAATACTGAAATCATTCTTTGTTATGGTGTTTTTCTTGTTGTTTGTGCTTCCATCCCTCCAAAAGAGCATGAAATGACCTCTCTAAACTTGAAAGCATAACAAAGGGATGTGACTGAATGCACAGAAACTGATAATTCAGCAGATCATGGATCCGACGGATCGATGCGTGTCTGAGGTCAGAGCTCAAGAGCTCAAGAGCAGAGACTTTGAAGCTCCAGCCGATGAGTGAATCATGAAGAGACCCAGACTCATCATGAGCCCAGCAGACTGAATCCCTCTGAAACCCTCTGAAACCAGGGTAAAACAAGCAAATGAACCTGTGTTTGCTCACAGCACTTACCACTTTGACCAGCTGTGACATGGACACCTCAAACTGGACGATGACGGGCTCGGACACGTTCTCCACCGGTCTGATGTACTGGTTATAACTGGAGAAGATGACTGAGAAGAGCCTGTGCTCGGCCTCAGAGCCACAAACCCCTGAATCTGGACCAGAGACGTTCATTACTGCAGAATCTCATGCTTCAGAAGCTGCTAAAACATGCCTTTCTCATTATGAATGCTCCCACTTTATACTACATTGCACTTATACATTAAATTAATAATTTAATACAATGCACTTATTGGGTACATACAAGTTTTTACATTGTAATTATATATTTTTAAATACCTGCATGTAATTACATCTCTAATTAATTTAACATAGCAGTTAAGGCCACCTAATATATATATATGAAAGAGAGAGAGAGAGAGAGAGGAGAGGGAGAGAGATGCTCTCCAAATACAGATGAAGTAAGCATGATTTAGAAATAGAGAGAGGAAGACATAGACACACATGGACCGAGCAAGAGCAGAGGATCTGTAGACACTAATCTACAGAAACACTTTCTGCTGATCTGTCCTAAATATCACTCTGTGAGGGGAACATTTCTCCCCAGATTTGAAGAACTGATTCCATCATTTACTGAGAAAATGCCCTTCAGTGTTAGGTGTTAAGCACAGTTAACTCTAAACTGACTCACTTTATCTTTTCATTTATTTAGATGGATTTTATTTATTTGTCATCTGTTGTTGTTTTGTTTCTTTTTATTATTTATATATATGTTAATGCTTTGGCAACATTGTTACACAGTCATGCTAAAAAAGCTTACTTGAATTTAATAAAAAAAAAAATAAGTGAGAGAGGGAGAGAGAGAGAGATAAGGCGCAAAACAGCAAATGCACTCAGAATTCGACCAGCGACAAGTTGAACTGAATTGCTTTTCAAAAGTTAAACTGTGACTGTTAAAATGTGACTATGACTTTGTTACATGATAAAGCACATGAGGATTTTACGGTTTCACCATGAAGTACACATTTAATACTGGCTGAGAGACTGGAGGGTTTTTATACCTCAGAGAAAGATCCAAATAATAGAATAAAGATCATCCTGCAGTCCATATTTAATGCAAGGTGTAACCTAATAAACACAAAAACATGTCAGAACTTCATTAACTGGGTATTTTTCAAAACACTTTGCTACAACTGCTACATCTGTCTCTGTTTCTATATTAGTAGCTATATGAGAATAATCAGTGTGACCCCAATGTTCGCTTTCCAAGAAATTATGTATGTTTCAAACAGCTGCGGATTCAGACTGAAATCCACAAACTCCATAACTCTCACTCCCAGAGTCCGACACTGTCCCGCATGCATGTTTTGGGAAATATAAAACCTCCAACACTTAGGTGCAACCGGTCCTGTTATATAACACAACTGGACACTGTATAAAGAGATACGGTATTCTGCGCTGTGAATGAAGGTGATGCACTGTAGTCTGGATTAGGACACAGCCAGCAGGTGTGAATGTGAGTGACAGATACAGACACAGCCAGCAGGTGGCGCTGTACATATAGTGATTCACATCAGGTCATATCTGAATGTGCTTTCAGGTGAACACAAGGAGAAACACAGAAGATGAGAAATAAAAAGAGAAGACTATCAAGCAAATCAAGCATCCAGACAAGAACAGACACATTTGTGCAGATTTGATTAAGACTTTGCCAAAATTGACATGAATGGCTGCAAATGTGATAAAATATTACACAGTGAATCAAACCTTGAGTATCTTATCAAGACCACTGAAAAAATAAAACAGATTATTGGAGGCCATGTTTTACAAGAAAATACCATTTCAATCTCTCGACTTCATAAATTCTTGTTTAATCAAGTATTATGCGTAACTACTTGTGAAATTTACTAGCAATTTCTGAGTGAAAATAGCATTAAAAGTAAAGATTTACCCAGGCTTAATATGTAGAGACCGATAAGCCATTTGTAGCTTTATTTCCCTGAAAAGTGGAAAAAAGAGACTGACAGTGGCTCAAGCAATAATAAGAGTTGGTGGGCGGGGTTAACTGTTGTTTCTGACCAATGGCAGATGAGGGGAGTGAAACCTGTTTGGGAACAATCATAAATTCTGGAGTTCCATTTGGTTCGACTCGAGCTTTAAGCACTTCGCGGTCATATTCTGGGTCAAATGATTGCTGATGTGGAGAAAATGCTCTACAGTGACATTATAATATGTGACCCTGGAGCACAAAACCAGTCATAAGTGTCAATTTTTCAAAATTGAGATTTGTACATCATCTGAAAGTTGAATAAATAAATTGTTAGGATAGGACAATATTTGGCCGAGATACAACTATTTGAAAATCTGGAATCTGAGGGTGCAAAAAAATCTGAATATTGAGAAAATCATCTTTAAAGTTGTCCAAATGAAGTTCTTAGCAATGCATATTACCAATCAAAAATTAAGTTTTGATAGGTAGGAAATGTACAAAATATCTTCATGGAACAGGATCGTTACTTAATATCCTAATGATTTTTGGCATAAAAGAAAAATGGATAATTTTGACCCATACAATGTATTGTTGGCTATTGCTACAAATATACCTGTGCTGCTTATGACTGCTTTTGTGCTGCAGGCTCACATATATCAGTGATCAGATTTCTGTGTGGAGCACAGAAAAAAATCTCACTGGATTATCACAATTATTGGCAAAAGGAATGTTTAGAAATGCAAACTGATATTTCCTACTGACACACTACAGCAAAAGATAGAAATAAGTGACGTGACATGTGACATGTGGCCAAGTATGGTGACCCATACTCGGAATTAGTGCTCTGCATTTAACCCATCCAAAGTGCACACACACAGCAGTGAACACACACACACCGTGAACACACACCCGGAGCAGTGGGCAGCCATTTATGCTGTGGCGCCCGGGGAGCAGTTGGGGGTTCGGTGTCTTGCTCAAGGGCACCTCAGTCGTGGTATTGAAGGTGGGAGAGAGCGCTGTACATTCACTCCCCCCACCTACAATCCCTGCTGGTACGAGACTCGAACCCGCAACCTTTGGGTTATGAGTCCGACTCTCTAACCATTAGGCCACGACTTCCCCAATAACTGACTTGAACTCATTTTTAGCTGGTTAAAAATACTAGTGTTCTAATCATTTTGGCCACCGCTGTATATATATATAAAGCATGAGTTGATTGAGATCTCCGGCTCACATCCCGTCTCGTCTGGACGGCTCTGCGCTGGGCTGCTGGATGCCTGCGGTGTGGCTCTGGAGGAGCGGCTGGAGGAACAGACCCAGCGTTCCCACCACACACACAATCACAAAGATCCACAGAAACAGGCGGTCCACCACCATGGCCACGTACTTCCAGTCCTCGACGACCTGTGGATGCACAAGAGACCGGCTCGTTAATAACCCTATTGACCCGTTAGGTGCACTAATAAGGGAGGAGGCAGAATGAGCAGCCGCTCCGTCTCTCAGACTGCTGTCCTCGACACTTTCTGATGCTCACTATTATTCTCTCTCTCTCTCCTTCAGAGTGATTTAAGCACACGATCGATGCTCTTACAATGGGCTCTGGCTGAAGCGTAAGCATAACCTCTGCTGTTTCCCACCTCTGTTTGCCAACTGTGTGTCTGCTGAATAAATATTCTTTGTTGACATTCAACTTTTACTGTACAATTCGATCCGTTTTAAACCCATAAGGTAATATCTTACTAGATATGCACAGAAAGTGAGATGTTAGACTAGTGCTTCCTGTAAATACACAGAATTATATCAAATTAAACAAACATATAGTTAAACTAGTATAGATTCCCCAGCAAATGACTCTCGCGAGCAGTTTCTTTTTTTTTTTTTGAAAGTCAATAAGACTCACAAACTGTCTGACAAACTGAACAGTTCACAAATACTTTATGTTTTAGATTAATAGGTGGGCAATTACGACCCTCAATTATGATTTACAAGTGAAACCAAAAAAGTCATAAAAAGTTCTACAAGCCATCAATCCCACTAACGAGTTCTTAGGATGATAGGAAATTACTGATAGTATGAGCTCAACATTTATTACTGTTCAAATGTTTGGAGTCAGAAGTGCTTTTACTTTAAATAATACTTTGTTTTTAATAAATAATAATGCAATTAATACTTTTAATCCACAATGATGCATTAAATTGATCAAAACTGACATCAAATATACAGTACATAGACTAATATCCAAAAGTTTGGAATAACTGAGGATTTTTAAATGTTTTTGAAACTATTTGAAATTATTTGAGATTCAAATAATAATACTTTTATCCAGCATTAAGGACACATTAAATTGATCAAAAGTGACAGTAAAGACATTTCTAATGTTACAAACTATTTATATTTCAAATAAATGATGTTCATTTGAAGTTTGTGTTCATCTGTGAATCCTGAAAAATAAAATGTATGACCATTTCCACAAAAATATTGAGCTGCACAACTGTGTTCAACATTGATAATAATCAGAAATGTTTCTTGAGCAGCAAATCAGCATATTAGAATGATTTCTGAAGATCATGCGACACTGACCACAGGAACCAGATGAGTCCTCTGCACAACCTAACTTTGCTGCAGCCTGGAATTGAACTGCTGGTTTCGTCTGGGCAGAGGAGAACTGGCCCCCGACTGAGCCTGGTTTCTCCCAAGGTTTTTTCTCCATTCTGTCACCAATGGAGTTTTGGTTCCTTGCCGCTGTCGCCTCTGGCTTGCTTAGTTGGGGACACTTAATTTCCAGTGATATCGTCGACTTGATTGAACAGACACTATTTAAACTGAACTGAGCTGGATGATGACATCACTGAATTCAATGATGAACTGCCTTTAACTGAAAATTGAGTGTTTACTATTATCATTTTGCAGGGGCGAAGTTTGTGGGGGGGATAGGGGGAGATAACCCCCCCAATAACCAAAACTAGCAAGTACAACTCCCCCGCCCCCCCAATATTTATACCATGGTTAATGGAAACCTAGAATCAGGCTATTAATTGGCGCTTTTATAAGCGCTAACTTCACGTACAAACCGAACGGAGCAGTTATCAGCCCAATATGACTGAAACGCAGTTCTTTTAATTGTGCGCGAGCAGCGCGTGAATCACCGTATACTCTGTGTGTCAGGGCTGTCCAAAAAAATTTGGAATTTCGAATATTCGTTGAATTAAAAAAAAAAAATCAACATTCGAACGCAAAAACGGTGCATTCGAATTGAAGGTCTGCGTCAGCCGTCAGGCAGCTTATCAGTGCTGCACGAGATGCGATGACGATGTGTGTGTCATTGATTGAATTTGAATGCTTTTGTTAGCCTATCCAGTTGAACCCACTAGATGCGGCGCTGCTACGTTGTTCATCCATATATTGCGGAAAACGAGAGCGTCAGTGTGGAGAAGATGTTGTTTACGTCAAAACTGAAACCAAGCCGTTCGCATATTTATCACATTTTCTAGCGGGACATCTATCAGCGTTGCACTCGGGTCTCGCACAAGAGAGACGCATGTTTAGAAAGCCATGTAAAATTAATGCAAGTTCAACTTTTAAAAAACATGTCTCAAGACGTTATGGCGGTTTTCCCCATCCCACTGTATCTCATGTTTTTAAATTAAGAAAGTAACCTACTCTTTGTGATTGGTTTTCGGTCCTTTGTATTAAACTCTACGTACATACATGCATGGTGCTGTTTTTTTTTTTCTAATTGTTTAAGCAACTTTATTAATTATATATGGTTTATAAACATTATTTTAAACATTATGCACTTTTTTTCAAAGATAGTCGTGTTATCTTATTACGCTTTGAAGAAATGTGCATAATATTTTGCTTGATGCGCCCTCTTGTGGCCTCAGGAGAGAAGCCAAAAGCTTTTTTCCCCCTAACTGAAATTATGCCTTTTCAATTAGAATATAATTCAAATTTTGATAATTTTTAAGTACAAAATTCGAATTTAGTTTGGTTAGTTAGTTCAGAATGGTAACGCAACTGAGAAGCGATAAAGTCACTCACGCTTTGATCGTCGTCGTTTCCCATCATGTGATCCGCTACGTAGCGAACGCCGTCCATGGCCTCCTGGATCTCAGATCCCCGGTCTGGAGCCGGCCTGCTCTCTCTCAGGTCCCCAGCGGGCCACAGATCTCCTTTCTGGATCTGAGGTCCTCTGCTGTAAAAGTGTCTGGGCGACGAGAGCGCCGAGGATGCGGCCAAAAGCACGGAGGCCGACGACGACATGCCGGATTTGTGAGGATCGTCGAAGCCCAGCAGAGATGATCCGGGATCCCGCAGACGGCGACGGGCCGAGTTTCCCCGCGGTCTCTGCATGAACAGCAGCGCTGGAAGTCTGACCAGGAACACCAGCTTGACCCAGTCTGGCATGCTGTGTGTGCTCGGAGAGCGATGGTGCACGTTTAGCACACACACACTGGTGATGATGGAGAAGGTCACCAGCACCATAGTGAACATCAGGTACTTCCCTATCAAGGGAACGTCCAGCGCAGCGAGGTGCAGGGGATGATCAGGTTGATGGTGTAGAAGAGCGGCTTGCGCTTGATGATGAAGTCGTAGAAGTCGTAGGCGTAGGTGGGGTCCAGAGCGCTGACCGTCCTCCGGCCCGGCAGAGCCAGGATGTCCCACTCGCCGCTGGGGGTGAAGTCGTCCATGCTGGCCACCTCGGACTTCAGCAGCAGGTCGATCTCGGTGTGATCGTAGGTCCAGGAGCGGAACTTGAGCGTGCAGTTCTGCAGGTCGAAGGGGAAGTGCTTGACCTCGATCTTGCAGGCGCTCTTGTAAATAGCGGGAGGGAGCCAGGCGATGCTGCCGTTGAACAGGACGATGGCGTTGGTGAAGACCGTCACCTCGTACGTCCCATCCGCACTGCAATGCAGGTGGCATATGTGACTACTACAAGGGCATTTTAGGCTTTATACAGCGGTGGCCAAAATGATTAGAACACTAGTATTTTCAGCAGCTAAAAAATGGTTTTAAATCAGTTATTTCTATATTTTGCTGTAGTGTGTCAGTAGTAGGGGTTGAACGACTTCAGATTTTTTAAAGTCGACTTTTATGTGATGAAAGTCAAGTCGAAGTCGACTAGTCGCTGATGACGTCATTAATGAACAAATAAGTCTGGAGCTGTGACAAACACCTTGTGCA
>NW_015542379.1:181498-199990 GCF_001515605.1 Sinocyclocheilus anshuiensis
GTCACATGATCTTCAGAAATCATTCTAATATGCTGATTTGCTGCTCAAGAAACATTTCTGATTATTATCAATGTTGAAAACAATTTCATATTTTTGTGGAAATCGTAATACACTACCATTCAAAAGTTTGGGTAAGTAACAAATTAAAACTTGTACTGACATTAAATTGATCAAAAGTGACAGTAAAGGCATTTATAATGTTACAAAAGATTTCTGTTTCAAATAAATGCTGCTCTTTTGAACGTTCTGTTCATCTGTGAATCCTGAAAAATAAAATGCATCACAGTTTCCACAAAAATATTGTGCAGCACAACTGTTTTCAACATTGATAATAATCAGAAATGTTTCTTGAGCAGCAAATCAGCATATTATACTGATTTCTGAAGATCATGTGACACTGAAGACTGGAGTAATGATGCTGAAAATACAGCTTTGATCACAGAAATAAATTACAGTTTAACAGATATTCACATAGAAAACAGCTAGCTTAAATTATAATAATATTTCAAATTTTTACTGTTTTGACTGTATTTTTGATTAAATAAATGCAGCCTCGGTGAGCAGAAGAGACTTTGAAAGGTGTGTCTGGGAAGCAGTCACTCACACTTTGATCGTCGTCGTTTCCCATCATGTGATCAGCTACATAGCAAACGCCGTCCACAGCCTCCTGGATCTCAGATCCCCAGTCTGGAGCCGCCCTGCTCTCTCTCAGGTCCTGTGTGGAGTCGTGTTTGCGGGAGCCGAACTGAATCTGAGGTCCTCTGTTGTTAAAGTGTCCCGGGGACGAGAGAGCCGAAGCTGAGGCCAGCAGCGCGGAGGCGGATGAAGACATGCCGGATCTGTGAGGAGCACCGAGGCCCAGCAGAGATGATCCGGGGTCCCGCAGACGGCGCTTCTGCCGCAGACACTGACAGGCCGAGTTTCCCCGTGGTCTCTGCATGAACAGCAGCGCTGGAAGTCTGACCAGGAACACCAGCTTGACCCAGTCCGGCATGCTGTGTGTGCTCGGAGAGCGATGGTGCACGTTCAGCACACACACACTGGTGATGATGGAGAAGGTCACCAGCACCATAGTGAACATCAGGTACTTCCCTATCAAGGGAACGTCCAGCGATGTGGGCGGCACGATCTTGGAGATCAGCAGCAGGAAGACAGTCAGCGCCAGAAGGACGGAGATGCACAGCGTCATCTTCTCGCCGCAGTCCGAAGGCAGGTAGAAGACCAGGATGGCCAGCGAGGTGATGAGCACGCAGGGGATGATCAGGTTGATGGTGTAGAAGAGCGGCTTGCGCTTGATGATGAAGTCGTAGGTCAGATCCACGTAGGTGGGGTCCAGAGCGCTGACCGTCCTCCGGCCCGGCAGAGCCAGGATGTCCCACTCGCCGCTGGGGGTGAAGTCGTCCATGCTGGCCACCTCGGACTTCAGCAGCAGGTCGATCTCGGTGTGATCGTAGGTCCAGGAGCGGAACTTGAGCGTGCAGTTCTGCAGGTCGAAGGGGAAGTGCTTGACCTCGATCTTGCAGGCGCTCTTGTAAATAGCGGGAGGGAGCCAGGCGATGCTGCCGTTGAACAGGACGATGGCGTTGGTGAAGACCGTCACCTCGTACGTCCCATCCGCACTGCAATGCAGGTGGCATATGTGACTACTACAAGGGCATTTTAGGCTTTATACAGCGGTGGCCAAAATGATTAGAACACTAGTATTTTCAGCAGCTAAAAAATGGTTTTAAATCAGTTATTTCTATATTTTGCTGTAGTGTGTCAGTAGTAGGGGTTGAACGACTTCAGATTTTTTAAAGTCGACTTTTATGTGATGAAAGTCAAGTCGAAGTCGACTAGTCGCTGATGACGTCATTAATGAACAAATAAGTCTGGAGCTGTGACAAACACCTTGTGCAAGTCTGTCTGGAATGACATGAAGAAGCAGAACAAACCAAGATAGACTAAATCCAAAAGAACTGTGGCAACGTCTTCAAGATGCTTCAAGAAACCTACCTGCAAAGCTACCTGAAAAACTATGCGCAAGTGCACTGAGGGCAAAAGCTGCTTTAAACACAAAGGTTGCTCACACCAAATGTTGATTTAATTTAGTTCATAGAAGCTAATTGATAAAGAAAATCTATTTATGACATTGTTTTTGACAGCATCCTCATTTTACAGCATTTTTACACAAGTGCCTAAAACGTTTAACAGCACTGTAGCTTTGCAGGAAGGTTTCTTGAAGCGTCTCGGAGACGTTGTTCTTCTGGATTGAGTCTGTCTCAGTTTGTTCTGTTTCTTCATGTCATGATTCCAGACAGACTGATGATGATCAGATCAGATCTCTGTGTGGAGCACAAAAATCTCACTGCATTATTACAATTAATGGCCAAATGAATGTTTGGAAATGTAAACTGATATTTCCTGGATTATTACAATTAATGGCAAAATGAATGTTTGGAAATATAAACTGACAGTTCCTACTGACACACTACAGCAAAAGACCGAAATAACTGACTTAAAACCATTTTAAACCATTTTTAGCTGCTGAAAATACTAGTGTTCTAATCATTTTGGCCACCGCTGTATATAACAAAATTGAAAAAAAAATGGCAGTGCACCTCCATTAAGTAGTTTAATGAAAACGTTAATTTCATTCTGCAGAATAGTTAAACAAGCTAAACAAGATTTACTGTTTATTTCTATATACTAATAGTCATATTACACACTCACAAACTCACACTCACACTCACACACACACACACACACACACACACACACACACACACACACACACACACACACACACAAGTCAAAATAGTCAATGAACCACCTAAACAAGATTTGTTGTTTATTTTTAACTTAGAGTCAGTGTTTTTTTTTTATTATTATTCATATAATATTATAATTGTACAAATATTTTGAATTAGCTTTTATTTTATAGTCTGTTTTCTGTCTCCCCACCCCAATTAGTAATTTTAGTACTTTTTAAAATTATACATGTTGCCTTGGCAACAAATTAAAATAAGTTGTTTAATCTAATATTTATATTTTATTTTATTTCAGTTAACAAAAATGTTTTCATGGTTTCAGATAATAAGGCTGTTTGGAGTTCGTGTAACTATCAGCTCTTCGCTCAGAGGCACGCTGGTGGAAGTGGTGCTCATTCCTGGCAGGCTTCAGTTTCTGGTCACTATCTCCTGCAGCGTCTGGGTTTCTCTCGTCAGAAACTCACTTGTTGTACAGCACTATATCAGGCAGCCAGATGTGTCTGGAGGGGATCCGGAGCTTGTCGATTCCCTCGTACTCCGCCGGGTCCCACGACAGCCGATAATCATTCCAGTTCTGCAGATAATATCGCACCGTCTTATCATTTCATATATGAGCTTTCCCTCGCTCAGACAATTACACGCTCGATTAGCGGCGTGATGAATGGACGTGAGTGCACTGATTATAGGATAAATTCAAGATCAACACAAGGACAGCAGAGCTGATGATGCTTTAATCGAGTAATAATTATTAATAATCTGCTGAGCCTCTGACACTGACCTGAGTGAGCCAGACGTTCGTCGTCATGATCTGCTCTCTCTCATTCTGGAAGCACAGAAATAACAACACACACACACACAGCTGATACTGACTTTTGAAACAATTTCACAAGAATGGAAACTTGCAGGGATTGCATATATTATGTAGAAACGTCTTTTCAGCAGCATGAACCCATATGTGATCATAATAATTTCTACACACAGACTTGTACTTTGCAAATAATGGATTATGAAAACTGAATTTAGATTACAGGTGGAGAACACCAAAGACTCATTCAGATATTTTACTCAGTTAAAATATCACAGAAAAAATACATTTTGAAAGTATTACACAATGAATATCAAACTGTATTCCCAATCCCATGCCACACTTTTTTAGAAAATGTGAATAAATAAATGAATAAATAATTTTCCATTTCCAGTTGTTTTTTCTATATATTATTTAGAAAATTTTAATGAATCAATTAATTATGTGAATATTTCCATAAGTAATTTTACAGCAATTTTTTTCAGCAATAACAGCTGTGAGTATATATATATATACATATACACACACACACACACAATATGATATTTAATGGGACATACATGATACATCATTGTTTTTAGTGGCTGGTTGTGAAATCAAATGTGGATGAACGTATCAATATATCTGTCTGTTTAGGCCTCACAACTGATTGAAATGCATTTTGAAATCTCTGATGCAACTCTCAATCTTTTTGGCCATTGAAATACACTACAAAACCACTGATACTGACATACTGAAGGCTGTGGAGGTCTGGTTTTGACTCACCACACTGATGAGCTGTGCCAGAGAAACCTGCAGGAGAACCGTCACTCTCTCGGTCCGGTTCACCGCCGGCCGGATCAGTTTATTATAGCGCTCTTTACCCAGCAGCCAGTTCATCAAGCGCTCCTCTGAGTCCGCACAGAGTCCACCTGCAGACCGCCAGAAAACACCTCAGACCACAGACTCATGCATGAAACCACCGCTTAGTTTAGAAAACACAAAGATGGTCACAATATCCTACAGAAATACTGCATTATGATTTTCAGTCGAATGCACTTCTTGTACATGGCGACTAATTAACAGAGAAACTCTGTAAGAAAGAGACAAAGATGTTTAACACCGATTCCGTTGGGTTGCTCCCAGCTAACAAAAATATATGTTCTAAGAACATTTTGCTAACTTTCCCAGTAAGTTATGAAAATTATATTTCTAAATGTTCAAAAAGTCCAGGTTTTTGAAGTTTAAAAAACTTTTTTTTTTCTTGGTTAAACAAACACTAAGCAATCATTTTGCAATTATTATGGGATCATTAGTTCTGAATGTTCTCTGAATGTTCTGGAAGAAACAGTAACATTTAACAAACGTTAGATGAACATCCAACTCAAACATTTCAGAGAAAAAAAAAAAAAAAGATTCCATGAATGATTTATAAATAAATATGCAGCTGTGGTCAAAATCTTACATACACCTGTTAATTATTTTACCAAAATAAGAAGGATCATACAAAATGCTAATTCTAAATTTGAAGATCAGAGTAAATTGTACATATTTTGTCTTCTAGGAAACAAGTATTTTCTGTATCCTATGAAGGGCAGTACTAGATGATAAATATGATATTTAAACAAAATAAGAAAAATGTACACATCCTCATCTCGTTCAAAAGTTTTCACCCCCAAGCTCTCAATCATGTTTCCTTATAGCACATCAGTGAATGTTTGCAGCTTCTGTAATAATTGCGTTTGAGTCCCTCAGTTGTCCTCAGTGTGAAAAGACGGATCTCAAAATCATTCAGTCATTGCTGGAAAGGGTTCAAAAGATGCTGGAAAACCAAAGAATGTGCAGGAGCTGGAGGATTTTTCTGAAGCACCTTATTCAGGACAATACTAAATCAAAAATGACACACATTTGTACAATCTCTCTTATATATATATATATATATATACCTGGACTGATGTCTACCAAAATGTTCCAACAGCCCAATGAAAGGTGGCTTCAAATATAGAATTTTCACTCTTAGATAGACATGTGATTCCTGACGGCACAGTGTTGGTAAATGTTATCTGTGTTGTTTATGAGCGGCTGCAGACGAGCTGCACAGTCAGCAGAACACAATCACAAGCAGCCAGCAAATGCTCAACATCACACACATGAAACATCATCACACAGGATGCCAAGGAGATTCTTAAAATACTGTACATGTTTGTAACTAACAGCAAAATCAATGCTTGACGTAGTACAGTTGTGATACATGGATATTCCCGTTTCTCTGATCATGTAGTGTTACGGTAGATCAATATCGAAATTAACTAAAACTCTGTTTGAGTATGAGGACGTTTATCTGACAGTCTCATCAAAATCACACAAACATGATCCATCCAGGAATAGAGATAATTCAACATAAATGGACAATATATACTAAATAAAGGAATGAATGATAAACATACACACATAAAATACCCTGTCTGCACTCTGAATAAAGACAAAAAACCCTAAAATAAATATAAAATAAAACTAATAATTCCTCTTTTGTATGCAGTGTATCGCAGTACTATCTGTCACCTGGCGTGATATACACATAATACACTATCACATTTCTATAATTCAAATCTGTTAAAGGATTGTTAGGCTGTATTAATTAGGTCAACCGGAACTGGGAACACTTCCCATAACACCCGATGTACTTGCTACATCATAAGAGGAATGGCATCTACGCTAATATTAGTCTGTTATTTCTTATTCTGATGTCACCGTAGCCACCAGATCCAGTCTGTATCCAGATCAGATGGTCACTGCAGTCACCCGGATCCAGTACGTATCCAGCCCAGATGGTGGATCAGCACCTAGAGATGACCTCTACAGCCCTGAATGTCAGCGGAGATCAGGACAACTAGATGAGCCCCAGAGACAGATCCCCTGTAAAGACCTTGTCTCAGACGACCACCGGGACAAGACCACAGGAACCAGTTGAGTCCTCTGCACAATCTGACTTTGCTGCAGCCTGGAACTGAACTGCTGGTTTCGTCTGGTCAGAGGAGAACTGGCCCCCGACTGAGCCTGGTTTCTCCCAAGGTTTTTTCACCATTCTGTCACCGATGGAGTTTAGGTTCCTTGCCGCTGTGGCTTGCTTAGTTGGGGACACTTGACTGATTGCACAGACACTATTGGAAGAGAGCTGAACTGGATGATGAGATCACTCAATCATGAACTGACTTTAGCTGGAAAATGACTCTGTTATTGGCCTCTTGCATTACTGAAACTATTTTCCTGTTGACACTGTAAAGCTGCTTTGACACAATCTGTATATAAATAAAGGTGACTTGACTGTAGCAATTAATTAGTATCAGAGTTTAAGCGAATATCATTTATTATCTTAATGAGCGCTGTCTCTGTGCTGTGATGCGGTTGGAAACCTGATTGAAATTGTCCAGGTATCCATTCGAGTTTAAGTAGTAGTTCAGCTGGTTAAAAACAACCTTTTCAATAATCTTGCCTATAAAAGGAAGATTTGATATTGGACTATAGTTGCTTAATATGGTGCTATCAAGATTGCTCTCTTTCGGAAGGGGCTTGACAACTGCTATCAATTGCTTTAAAAACAGACATAGTAACTTCTTTTTGAAATTACGGTCGAATCTGTCTGACCTCTGCATAACTTGGGGATGTGCTAATCGCCTTCCTGATATTATTGATCTTCTCAGAAAAGAAGGAAGCAAACTCATTGCATTTGCTGTCAGAGAGCATTTCACTGGCAATCTGACTTGGGGGGTTTGTTAGTCTTTCAACAGCAGCAAAAAGAGTGCGAGTGTTGTTTAAGTTACTGTTTATAAGGTTTGAGAAACTCTGTCTAGCTCTGGCTAGCTCCACATTGTAAGCACGAAGGCTGTCTTTATAGATGCTATAGTGAATTTCAAGTTTCATCTGCTCAGCTTTTCTGCATTGTCTTTTCATACTCTGTTCTGCTGTTGATTTTCTCCAAGCTGATTTCTGTCTGCCAGTCTTCTTACTGACCAGTCTTCTCACAGGAGCAATATCATCAATAACATTCTTCACTTTTGAGTTAAAGGAATCAAGGAGAAGATCAACAGAGTCTGCAGAAATGCTTGGTGTTAGAGATATAGCCTCCATAAATAGCGCACTAGTGTTTTCGTTAATGCATCTCTTTCTGACAGAGACAGATCTAGATTCAGTGGTAACAGAGATTAATATATCAAAGAAAATACAGAAGTGATCAGATAGTGCTACGTCCTTAATAACAATGGATGAAATGTTTAGACCTCTACTGATGATTAAATCTAGAGTATGTCCACGATTGTGTGTGGGTTCATGCACATGCTGAATCAGGTCAAAAGTGTTTCAAACGGTTATAATTTATTTAGTAGTTTTGATTTCTGCATTATCCATGTGAATATTAAAATCCCCTGCAATAGCAAAACAGTCAAACTCTGAGGAAGACACAAGTGTTTTCTTTGGCTCGATCTAATCTGACTCAGGTTTTTACCGGCCTCTAATATTAATTACAAATCATTCTTACCAAGTTTCTGAACAAACGGTCAGATTAATTGTCAGTGTGCTTCATCATCTCTGTGTTGCAGAACACACACTGTTCCTGTACCTGACACGGTTAATGCAGTATAAAACACATGGACTCACCACTGAGACCTGCAGCTTTAATTGGGATTAATTAATATTAATGAGCATTGATCTGCGATAATTAGAGACACCCAGAGCTACACTGTAAGCACTTGTTTTGTAATGCTGATCGAAGAAACACAGAACACGAGAAATGAACAGCAGACCCACAGGAACAAACAGAGAAAGAAAAACTTCAGCACAAACACAGCTCTGATTTAAAGCGATTGTGTGAAGAACCAGCAAAAACCAGATACAGCAGGGAACGCTAGACGATTTGCCAAGCAGGACATTAATAGAGGGTCAAATTTATATTTTTAAAAATATGTCATTTATTTATTTGTCACTTATCATACTCAAAATGCTTTAGTGATCTAACCCACAGTCATGATAACAACACTTATTCTGTGTGATTAACATTACACATCTGAGTTATTACAATTAAAGCTGCAGTCCGTAACTTTTTTTTGGTTAAAAATTATCCGATATCCGATATTTTGCTGACGCGTCATTACATCATGCCTGTAAACATAACGAAGCTTTCCCGGATAGTAGACTATATCGCATGTGAGGATCCTGCAGGTGACGGATCATTTATAGCCTTTTCTCACAGCAGCTGGAATAATTACATTTATCATTTTGATGGCGGATTGTAATCCAGAAAGGATTACGTGTTTATGAAACACATGTGACAGAAATTAGATTATATCCCAGTTTTAAATTTGCATCTGATTACAGATAGCCTGGGATTACACAAGATTTGTATTTTAAAGACAACCAGTTTGAAGAAAGAATAATTTGCTTTTTGGGTTAAAAGAATTTCTTGATTTGAAATTCCAATGGTATGACAATTAGAGATTAGACTGTGCAGAAATTGAAATCTACAGGTAACGCTAATACACACTAATACACATAGTCACGCAATGCTGATGTTGTTAACATTAACAATGTGAGAACAAAGTATAACAATAATAATAATTTGCATGGTTTGATGTGATATGAGCTAACCGATCGTTAAGATTTAATCACAGATGGTAGCGAGATTTATTGTAATGCTTTTTTCCTCAGTTGGTCAGAACAAACGTGGCAGACTTGTTACTTACTTGTTCAGATAACAATCTCCCGTGAAAACCCTTATTTGGGTCATATATTCCAAGACGTAGGCTAGAATCTGTGATTCCTAAGTACAGTATCCACACCGGTGCGGTGACCGACAGCCACACATACTCCTCAAAACATTAGATTCATGCCGGTGCACGACCCACGTAATGAAGATAGTTGTGCAAATAACTGCAATTGCAGGTTTACAAACAGAGATGGCGACAAAGAGGCAAAACTTACAGACTGTAGCTTTTCATTACTTTTTTTTTCATTACTGTTTTGTTTCATTACTAGATATGAACTAACTGAATTCAAATTAAATAATTAAACTTATTTTATTTCATCTAGTTTCTGAAGCAACGTTTCTCATTTTCATTTACTTTAACGTAACTAAAACTGAAATGTTTTGTAAAAAAAAAACTATATAGAGATATTTTGAATAAAAAATGGCATAAACACTAAAATTTCTAAAACGTTAGCTAAACAATTCTACATTTTAATACAAACTATAACCACATCTTGATGATAATAAAACAACACTACCAACTAGCCCCTTCTGAGGTAACAGGCAAATGAAAATGCCAGAGCTTGAACTCTTTTTGCCATCTTTATTTTATCCAATATTTAGGGTTACTCTCATTCTAAGTGTAATTTATTAAGGGGTTTAGTACTGATGCACCGATGACAGATGGACAAGCTCCCAGTCCAGATACAGTAAATAAATATGTAAAAGAAAATCCAGTGCAGGTCCATTTAGAGTCAAACAGACCCAAAACCAAGAGCATGCAGTCAGCGTGAGATTTGTTGAAGTGTTTTATGACTGCAGGCTGTCCTCAGCTATAGAGAAAAGACAAAGACATGGCCTCAAATGGCCAGAGACAGTGAATGAACGTGAGACGGACGAATGGCCTTCAGTCTCTCATGCGCTACTGCCTCAGCGTTAGGTGCAGACAGTTTGTGCTTGCATTTAACTGCCCAACATCTGTCCGATTATTACTAGTGCTTTTGGACATTACACTGACAGTCATCAGCCTGAGTGCATGAGGTTTAGCTGAAAAGCTGTTCTTTTTCATATACGTTTTTCTCCGTTTCATACTGCACATTCATATAATTAAAATGTTTGGATTCTATCACAACTAGTGTTCCACTGTTAATGTTAATAGGCTAGTTAATAGTAACATTTATATAATGTTTATTCAAAATTATCTAATGCTCTCAAAACACTAACATGAAAACTTTACTTTGTTCAATTGTTCAAAGGATCTTTTTTCCGAAACATTTTAGTTGGCCATTCGTCTAACATTTTTTAAATGTTACTATTTGTTTCAGGACGTTTAGAGAATGTTCAAAAGTAACGTTCCCATACAATTTTCAAAATGATCAACTGGAATGTTCACTTAGTCTTTTCATAACGTAGGTGCAACGTTCTTAATTATTTTTTGTCAGCTGGTTTGTGTTTGCAGTATGTAAAATGTTTGGTTTCATGCTTTGTAAAGTGCCTTATGCACTTGCTGCATGTGTTAAATCTAATAAATATATCATTATGATTGTTATGAATATCAGTAGTATCTGTGACAGAGCTGGTCACGTGATCTCAGCCTGGTGCCTCAATGAGGAGCAACCAGCTCCATGTAGAATAAAAACAGCCTTATATTAAACTATCATATAACTGGTGTCTTCATCTCACATATACATAAATATACATCCCTTTAATGATGCTACTCAAAAGTGCCACCAATTTTGTTTTTATGTAGCAAAATAAATAAATAAATAAATAAACGTATGTACCTTTAAATGGTTCAGCTGTGTAAGAAGATGTCTTAATCAAAAAGACATCCAGCCAAACAAAACAAAGAGAGAATGTAGTGTTTTTAAGCAGAAGGAAGCATTTGTTAAATCCGAGCATTTATTTGCATGATCTTGGCATCCCAGTGAAGCAACAATCTCACAATTTTACTACAGCAATACATCTGGAAACCACCAAAAATGACTCTAAAGCATCTCTAAAGCAAAAGCAGCAGGGTTTAACTTCTGTAACTGAGAAGTTGAATCAAAGCTAAAACGTTGATGGCAGACTGAGTTCTTTACTTACTTCGGATGAGAGTAAATATGCAAACGATGACGGTGAGCGCGCGCGTCATGGTCCAGCGTGTTTCGCTGCTCTTCAGTCCCATTCCGCCTCATGCAGAACCGCAGAACTTCACAAGAGCGAACAGCACTGATGATGATGATGATGCTGAGGCTGGTGCCACAGCACGAGCAGCAACGGAACATCCAGGGCTCGCTCCTGTTCCGCCAACACACACACACACACACACTCATCCGCGCCTCCCTGCCTCTCACAGCACACCGGGGCTAGTTGTCACAATTTTTAGGTTTGAAAATCAGGTTTGTGCAGGCACGGTCTTGGCAACAAAAGACAAATGTATGTTTTAGCGTTATTGATCGGTGGGGGAAAAATGTTAATTGAACACGTGACATTTTGTGACAACATGCCCCAGTTGCACTATAAATGCTACGTTGTCCTATAACAAGCAGCCTCTTGTAGGCTAAAATCTAAACAGGAAAACAATTATGAAAATCAAGCCGCAAAAAAAAAAAAAAAGAAAAGAAAGGTCAAATGTAAAAACAGAAAAGACTTTTGAGAACAGATATGTGACCCTGGACCACAAAACCAGTCATAATGTTCAATTTTTTGAAATTGAGATTTATACATCATCTTAAATAAGCTTTCCATTGATGTATGATTTGTTAGAATAGGACAATGTTTGGCTGAGATACAACTGTGGAAGTTTTAGAATAAAAGTAATTCCCACGGTGCACACAATTACTCAAATAGACATTTTAGTGGCAAAGCAACTTGTAATAAGGTGCATGAATCATATTGTTGGCAAAAATACAAATTTTACTTCTAATATTTGTAGATAAAACTGCATAGAATAAAACATGTCCTCAATGCAAATCATAATGCATAAAGTAGTTTATAAATGTGTGGGGGCATCTGGATGGTGTAGTAATTCATATTTTGCATTTTACAAATAGAGCAGAAAGAAGGATTCTGTCAATCTGTCATTTAGGGTTTGGATGCTACATTGTGCAATAAATATTTGAAAGAACCATTCTTTCTTTCTTTCTTTCTTTCTTTCTTTCTTCAGATGCTGAAATTAACATTATCACTGTAATTTTCTGCATTTTTCGTCTTTCTCTCTTGTCCTCTCAGACCTCCTCATGTGATCATCTGCTCTCTCTTCACCTGATCCTGCTGGTCTTGGTCATTCACAGGGTCAGAGTTCAGGCTAAAACACTCTCAAGGTCTGCTCTGTGACAGAGATCTGTGTTTGTGGAGCAGAGAGATTTACACCTGGTCATCCAATCTCACCCGTGCTGATTTATCTCTCAGCCGCTCTGCTGAATGAATGGGGGAGATGAGAGCCTCTCTGACACTGAGTTCCACAGTAACAGGTCGATAAAAGTGCAATAAAAATATATAGTACACACAAATACTGGAATAAAATTATAGATTCTAGTTTTTATTGATACATTTCACTATTGAATGAATTATCATCAACATTTTGCTCCCCTCATCTGCTATTTTGTTTTTGTTTTTTTAATCTGATCTTGCAATGCATTCTGGGATTTCCATTTCTGGAATTCGTACAGTCAACAGACGACTGACCAATAGTAATGTAATGTCACAGATTAGCCCTGAGATACAGCAGTTTGCAGTGTTTCCTGTGGAAGCTTGTTTCCACCAGGGGATAAAAAATAAATAAATAAATAAAAAGTTGCAATGACCTTTTTTATCTCATAATTCAGAGTTTATATAACAATTCTGTCTTTTTTCTCACAATTCTGACTTTTTTGTGAGATATACACACAGAATTGTGAAGAAAAAGGTCAAAACTGTGAGATAAAAAGTTGCAATTACCTTAGTTATTTATTTTTTTATCCTGCAGCAGAAACACACTTCCACAGTTTCGGGAAGAGAGCAGTGCGTCACCGTAATATATATTTAAACATTTTGCTTTTATTATTATTTGTTTTTGAAGATCCATTTTGCATTTAACCAGAAGCCCTAGAGCATGGCACCATATCCTGTTCAATTCCATTCATGTTTATTTGTATAGCGCTTTTCACAATACGCATCGTTGCAAAGCAGCTTTACAGAAAATGAAAGTTTATATATTACACTTTGGAGTAGTTTATCAGTGGTGACTGTCAAGGTGATGTTCATATGGCAGAAATGTACAGTAAAATCATGCAGCTAGTTAATGACATGTGTTCAAACAGAAAAGCTGAACACAATTAAGAGAAATGATTATATGTTGTGACCAAACTTACAGTAATGCAAGGAAAATTTCGTAGTTTTGCATGTTGGTTCAGGGTTGGTGTCATCAGGTGTTGGGTTATCTCAGATCTTCATAAGAGGCTGGATCCAAACTGAAGCTTTGATCTTTAACACACTCTGTTAGCTTAGATAGTTTAGAAGTTTCATCTGGTCTTGTTGAAATATATAGCTGAGTATCATCAGCATAGCAATGGAAACTAATCCCGTATTTTCTAATAATATTACCATGGGGCAACATATAAATTAAAAATAGCAGAGGGCCTAAGACAGATCCTTGGGGCACTCCATACTTTACTGCCATTAATTGAGATGATTCCCTGTTTAAATAAACAACATGATAACAGTCGGACAGGTATGATCTAAACCATCTTAGCCTGTTCTTGAATAGTTTATCGATCTAATAATATTGATCTATAAGTATTTCATGATCTATAGTGTCAAACGCAGCACTAAGATCAAGTAAAACTAGCAATAAGATGCATCCTTGGTCTGACGCAAGAAGCAAGTCATTTGTAATTTTAACAAGTGCCGTTTCTGTGCTATGATGAGGCCTGAAACCTGATTGAAACTCTTCATAGATACCAGTTGTCTATTAAAAAGAGACATCAGATTCGAAGAGGTCGCAGTCAGTGATTTTCTGTCTCTCAGAAGTGTGAGTAAATAATCAGATGGGATTGATGTTGTAGGTGTCATATTAACAGTTCATGTGTAGTTCATTCATCTCAGATGCTCTTCAGATAAACGTCACAGATCTGCGATTGAGAATGTTAAATAATATACTTCTCTGAATCTGATTTAGGTGTAAAATGTTTAGTACGTTTTTAAAATACCTGTGAAATGTAGAAATTAAATGTTTTGTTAACGTGGGGAATTGTGGGAAATGTGAAATGCATTGCTGTTATAGAGTACTATTGGATGATTGCCAGGAAAACTACAGTCTGTCACTTTTCCTGCTTTCATCCCAGTCTCATTTTTCTCTTACGTCTGGCAGAGATGAAGCACAAACGCATGAGTGGAGGTTTCTTAGCAGGATTGAGCGTTCAGAACAGACCTGGGAAAGTGTGTCCACATCGCCACAAAGAGATGCTGAAGATCACAGCGTTTCTGTTCCTCTAAAACACCAGCGATGAACTCACAAATATTTTTAGGGTGAGTTCATCACTCACTTGACCTTCTTTGCCTGTTGAACCTGTTTATTTAAAAAAGATATTTGAAAATAAGGAAAATGGACAAACAAACAAACAAATACATACATACACACATACATACATAAGAAAAGTGCAGAGTTTGTTCACATTTTTCTGTATAAATGGTTGGAAATTTAAGCCTTGAAAAACAAATGAATTAGTCTGTCGGAATCACGTGACATCACCGGTGGGGATGACGTAGCGACCAGGAAGTATAAAAGCACATGCGGTGGAGACGGCGGCAGCTTCTGTTGTTCAGTAAACGCTCTATGTGTGTTCGTTTTATTTATTGTTGTCTGTCTTTGAAAGTGGTATCATATTACTGTATCATTGTTATGGCAAGCAAAGACAAGAAAGTGGACAAGCGATCTTTCAGGATGTCTGTTCCTCCCTGCCTGCGTTTCATTACGGGTGGGGATACACACAGTTTGTGTGTTGCTTGTCTGGGAGCGGAGCACGCTCGGTCAGCTCTCTCAGGGAATGGAAGCACGTTCTGAAACGGTTTCTTCCGCCCCTGGAGAGGGCTCGGTGCTCCATTTATCTTCCTCTGAGGAGGATGATGATGAGGGTACCGACAAAGATGAATCTGTGGACTTGCCACCACAGTCAATCCTATTTGAGGAGCTTTTAGATGTGGTGACTAGAGCTGTGGCCAAATTAAACATTGACTGGCCGACTGAAGTGCAGGAAGAGCATCCGAAGAGCAAGCTTGATGAGCGATTCCTGTGCTCTAAGTCACTGCCTCCACGCCGGGGCCTGCCGTTCTTTCCCGATCTGCACACCGAGGTGTCCAGATCGTGGAATAAACCTTTCTCGGCCCGCATCTTTAGTCCCAATGTCTCTCACTATGCGAACGTGGTTGGACTTAAAGAGCGTGTTTATGGGACGATGCCCCGGGTTGAAGAGACGCTTGCGAGTTATCTCTCGCCCAGTGCATCATTGTCCCTCAAGGCCCCGGTGTTACCCACTATGCCGCTTAGGGCGTATAAGGACAGTGGGTAAAGCATACACGGCAGCAGGTCAGGCTGGCACTTGCCTGCACACCATGTCAGTGTTGCAGGCGTATCAAGCTGACCTGCTGAAAGAGATGGACGAGGGAAAAGATATTAAGAACGACGACATTGCAGAGCTGCGTCGGGCCACGGATCTTTCACTTTCACTGGCCGAAAGGCATCTGTGGCTGACCCTGTCCAATATCAAGGAGAAGGACATGGTCTTTCTTATGGATGCCCCGCTAGCGCCTTCTGGTCTGTTCGGCGACGCTGTAAATACAGTCGTCGACAGATTTCAGGAGGCCAAGAAACAAGCGTCGGCGTTCCAGCAATTTCTCCCTGGCCGCTCTCATGGGGCTGGTAGGCACGTGTTCAAGCTCCTCATACAGGGAAGTCCAAAAACGGAGTGTCGCCACTCATACACCCTCACAGAAAGAACAGGAGTCGAGACGGCGCTCCAGGCCGAAGTCTTCCAGAGATGTAACGGATCTGAGGACTGTCATTAACAGCAGGAAGGCTTCGGCCAAGAAGTCCTGACATAAAAACGTTAGGACTTCTGAGGGCAGGCCCCTCTGGGGAACAGCGGTGTACACCTCAGCATACGGTGCCTGTCTCTCCTCAGTGCCCTCAGGAGATCGTCTCGTTAACCCTGCCACCCCCGGTGCTTCAGGGCACAGCGGTCTCCAGCGAGTGCAGCTCTCAGCTTCCGCCCAGGAATGTAGCGGTTCTGGGAGGCTCGCTGCCTCCAAGGAGGTCTCTAGAGCAGTTAGATCGGCCGTTCCCTGCCGGTCCTCCACTTCAGGGCACCGATTTAGCCACTCTAATTACACCAGAGGTCAGTCTCAAGAGACTGATTCCCTTAGTAGAATATCTGGCAGTGTGGAAGCTTCTGCAAAATGTGTCACAATGGGTCCTGCGCACTGTAGAAAGAGGTTACAAAATTCAGTTCGGGTCTCGCCCGCCTCGTTTCAACTGGGTCATTCCCACCCTCGTGGGGCCCGAGCAGGCTCTGGTAATGGAACAAGAAGTGAAAACTCTCTTGAGGAAGGAGGCCATCAAGGTGGTCCCTCCTCTCGACAGAGTCCGGGTTCTACAGCCGGTACTTCATTGTTCCAAAGAAGGAACGATGCACGACATTTGTGACGCTGAGGGATGGTCCACCCCTCTGACCTTCGTCAGGTTTTATAGCCTTGACCTTCATGCTGCTCCAGGCTCCTCAGTTCTCTCGACCTAGCTGTGCCGATCCACACTGGTCAGGAATTGGTCAGTCTGGGGACGTGGGCATACTCGTTCCCAAAGAGATTTGTGACGCAGCTCGAGTTCCTGAAGGGGAACGTCACTAGGTTATGTATGTAACCCCAGTTCCCCGAGGAAACGAGACACTGCGTCTCGTAGCCATACTTCCTGCATCCCTGCGAGCTCTTCCTTCTCAATCAAGAAGCTGCTGCTGTCTCCACCGCATGTGCTTTTATATTTCCTGGTCGCTATGTCATCCCTGCCGGTGACTTCACCCGGGATTCCCTCGGACAGATTACACACGTGTTTCAGAGCGTGGTCACACAGAGGTGTTCCCAACAGCGTCTCGTTCCCTCGGGGAACTAGGGTTACATACGTAACCTAGTGACGTTCTTTATTGCCATTGTTGGTTCCATGAAAAACCTTTAACATCTATGGAATGTTTACTAAAGTTTCTTTATCATGAAAATAGTTCTTCAGATTATTAAAATGTTCTTCACACTAAGAAAAACATGACTCTTTTCACTGAAAGGTTCATTTGGGAACCCAAAATGGTTCTTCTATGCCTGGCATCATAGTGAAAATCCACTTTTAGAAACTTTATTGGTCATTAAGAGCAGTGTTGGGGAAAGTTACTTTTAAAAGTAATGCATTACAATATTGCGTTACTCCATAAAAAAAGTAACTAATTACGTTACTTAGTTACTTTTTATGGAAAGTAATGCATTACGTTACTTTTGCGTTACTTTTAAAATCTGGACAGGGCTTGCTTATTTGTTTTTAAAATAAAAAAGTTCTACAGTATTTTTGGCAAATATAAAAGCCTTTTCACACCAAAAGTGAAATGAATAAGCCTCAGGCTGAAGGGAAAGTACATTTACGTCTGTACAGTAGAATGCAGAAGAAGACATTTCAACACACTTCAGCAATAAACAAAGACACACAAATGTTTGTCTAGAGTAATTTTTGCTTATTAGTACGGTTGAACTGGATCATCGAACGTCAGAAGCGAAGACATTGGTTAATAGAATGGGATTAAATACATAAAGGATATTTGTGTTGTTTAACATTTAATTATTGCAGGTTTGCGTCATATTCTGAGTTGCATTTTTTTATTCATTTTGAGGAATACTTTTTTTTGTGTGAGTGAGATGAATTAATGCATATTCATATTTATTTTAGAACTACAGTAACATCTGATTTCTCTCAACATGGGGACAAGAGAGCCGTCAATCAATAAATTGGAAAAAAAAGTAACTTGCGTTACTTATTTGAAAAATTAACTCAGATATTCTCTTGTAAATTAAAAAGTAAAGCGTTACTTTACTAGTTACTTGAAAAAAGTAATCTGATTACGTAACTTGCATTACTTGTAATATATTACCCCCAACACCGATTAAAACAGTGAAATGCAAACTCAGAATATGACGCAAACCTGCAATAATTAAATATGTTAAATAAC
>NW_015542379.1:200618-201760 GCF_001515605.1 Sinocyclocheilus anshuiensis
AATAGAATGGGATTAAATACATAAAGGATATTTGTGTTGTTTAACATTTAATTATTGCAGGTTTGCGTCATATTCTGAGTTGCATTATTTTTATTAATTTTGAGGAATGCTGAATCTGTGTGGTTTTTTTTTTTGTGAGTGAGATTAATTAATGCATATTCATATTTATTTTAGAACTACAGTAACATCTGATTTCTCTCAACATGGGGACAAGAGAGCCGTCAATCAATAAATTGGAAAAAAAAGTAACTTGCGTTACTTATTTGAAAAATTAACTCAGATATTCTCTTGTAAATTAAAAAGTAAAGCGTTACTTTACTAGTTACTTGAAAAAAGTAATCTGATTACGTAACTCGCGTTACTTGTAATGCGTTACCCCCAACACTGATTAAGAGTGTACAGTACCCTCAACATTTTAGATTGTCTCTTTTTTCTCATTATTGATGATTTTTTTGTCCTGTGCTGATGTATTTTGGACTTACACAACTGAGAAGCTCATCAATAGCCAATAGGCTTTAGTTACGCAAGAGACAAGAATACTGATTCGCTTGTCATTTGGAGGTGGTTTGGGGGGAGGAACATGCCATTACAGAGCATTTGATTGGACAAAAATCATCAATATTTTTAGTGTTTATTTCTTATGTTCTGCTACGTTAAAAGTTTGTTTCATATTTATATTTGCTTAATTTAGCCAACTTTTAAGAGTGCGTGAGCATATGCATGACCTGAATGTTAACAGACGTAGACTAAAAGCCACAAAAACTAAATTAAAGACCTCATAAAATTAGTTTATGTAAGAAAACAGACAAAGTGTCCATGTGCATGTGTGCGTGGGGCTGGAGGTGATGGAAGAGAAATGAGTAATCAGAGAACTGCTGCTGTAGCAGAGCGAGATATATATCAAACGGGCAGTTCATTACCTCGAGTGCTTGGCTCCTATAGCAGAGACAGCAGCAAATACAGAGATATTGACTAAAGCATGATCAGGAAAATCCACACGTACAGCACGTGATCGGATGAACACGTGACTGCACTGTGTCTCTGTGTGTTTATGAACTTAAAATAGATTATGTGATCAATAAAGACACTGTACATGCTGTGTGTGTGTGTGTGTTTGTTTGTTTGTGTGTGTGTGTGTGTGT
>NW_015542379.1:201895-206668 GCF_001515605.1 Sinocyclocheilus anshuiensis
TGTGTGTGAGAGAGAGTGTGTGTGTGTGTGTGTGTGTGTGTGTGTGTGATTACAGTAATAGATGTACAGCAGCAGTGATAATCATGCGAGGTGATGGCGCCTCATTCAGCTGCTGATCAAATAATGTATGGACTGATTGACATGTATTTATGAAGTAACGAGGTAATGCTTGCAAGCATGTTAATGATTTATTTGATTTATGAGCACAGATGAGCACCTTCTCCTTCCCAAACAGCCCTCAACATCTTTGACCGGCTTGCATTTATAGCTTCGATTTATAGCTGGATTATTAAATTTACACTTTTTAAAGATGAAAATCATATTGGTTGGTTTTCTTTTATCCCAATATCACATTTAAGGGTTTAATTTTAAATAAATTCACTATTTTTTTAAGTGGGTTAAAAAATCTAAATAAAAAAAATTACTAGTTTATTAAGAAACATTACATTAATTTTGAAATATTTATGATTGTTGGAGTAGGTTTTACAAGAAAATGCTATTTCAGTCATTTGACTTCAAAATGTCACGTTCAGCTCAATGTTACTTGTTTCTTTGCAATTATTTGTGAAATTTACTCTGATAATTGCTTCACCACCAACTTTTTTTTTTAGTGCGTCATATTTTTTCCCTTTCTCTAATCAAAATGCTTCAAATTAAACATGTTGAGTATTATTGTTTCAACTGTAACTTAATTAGTGTCCTTAATTTCACTTAAAAGAAATGGATTTGATAAATTGTTTTGTGGTTTTATTTAGATAATTTCACTTTAAAGCATTTGATTCTGTGTGATAAAGAACAGAAATCAGTATTGTAAAGGAACATTGCACAAGATGGTTAAAACGATCAATATTGCATTCACTTAGATTTGAAAAATGGCTAACTTTAGCTCTTTATCTCCATCTTGTTATGTATCCTGTTCATTTGTGTGTCATTGTGTACATAATGAAGAAGTCTAGTGTTGCCTTTGATAGAAAAGTTTTCTTTTTACATTACAACCCAACACTGTCAGAAAAAAGTGCAAAGATTGTACACCTTATTTAACCCTTAAGGTGCATATAGGAAATATTTTCACATGCATACTTATAATTATTATTATTATTATTTTTTTTTTTTAAGAGCCACGGAATTTGAAAAGTTCTACATAACCAGATGATTCATATGGTGAAGATCCTAATTCATGCTGTTATATGTTTTTATGTGTTTGTGTCTAGGGAACAGAGAACAGTCTTCGAAAACTGCATTTAAGGCGTAACCTGTTCCAGAGACACAAAGTAAATGAAGTGAGGTTAGTCTCTTAATAACTCTCTCTGAAAGCGACAACACTGAAGTGCACTTCATATTTCTTAATGTCCGGCGCTCTCTCCTCTATTATTGTGTTCATTTGCTCTCTCTTCTCACCTGTCTGATTAAGATTAAAGCTGTCATCTGCATCTGAGATGGATGGATCCATTAGGCCTTTAACGGGTTTTAAAGATTGCTGCTAAAACACACTGATGGGCCGATCAGCGCTTCGTCAACCAAACCCTTGATGACGTATTCATTCACTTGTACTGCCTAGAATATAATCAAATTCACAACATCTTTTCATTTGAAATAATTAAATCATTTGCATAAATGTTGCATATTCTCTTTTAATCATTGTAATTGTAATATTTGATTTAATTGCATAAAACTGCATATTTTATTTTTAGTTTCTTTTCTAAAATGTATTTATTTGTAATTTTCAGTAATATAATATTTAATTAAAAATAGCTTTAGCTTTATCATACTGAGCCAATCAATCTCTCAGCCCTGAAATACACACGTAAATACATCTAGATGTGCGGATGTGTGTGCAAATGCTGTTTGAAGATTAATGGGGTTCAACTAATTTCCACTGATTTTCATAATGTGGACAAAAACATACGTTCTCCAAATATCTTAACTTTGAAGAAAGAAAGTCATATAGGTTTGAGAACGATATATAAGTGTGAGAAAATGATGCTAAACATGTTTTTAAGTGAACTGTTCCTTTAAGATTAAACACGCATTTGCTTCTAGTTTAGTTCCTTTTGTTCTAAATGAAATGAAGCTTTTATAGACCAAATCATAACTGGAAATGCCCCATAATGATCCAATCTTCCGTCTTAACCATATTTTTAAGTACTTTGAATGTTAAAACATTCTGTCTGAAGCTCAAATGCTTTAATAGTGTTTGGTTCTCACCTCCAGTCCAGCAGAAGAGCAGCGGCTAATATTACAGCACAATGAAAGCAAAATGTTATATATGAGACTGAATTATACAATTGTAATTTAATCACATAACGTACAGTGCGTGCATAATTATTATGCAAGTAGATATTCTGATCCTATTTTTTTTTCCAAGCACATTTGATCAATTCCAAACCACATCAATCTTAATAACTGCTAACAATTTTGAAGAATTTATCTTCCAGAATCTGGCAGTAAGTGTTGGGAGCTCATTTTTCTTGTAAACAGTGGTACAAGAGGATGTGATGCTGGTCCTTTAAGAGTAAAAAATGGTGAAATATTATTACAATTTAAAATAACTGTTTTCTATGTGAATATCTGTTAAACTGTAATGTATTTCTGTGATGCGCAGCTGTATTTTCAGCATCATTACTCCAGTCTTCAGTGTCACATGATCTTCAGAAATCATTCTGATTATTAGGACCATTTCTGATTATTATCAATGTTGAAAACAGTTGTGCTGCACAATGGTTTTGTGGGAACTGTGCTACATTTTATTTTTCAGGATTCACAGATGAATAGAAAGTTCAAAAGAACAGCGTTTATTTGAAATAGAAATCTTTGTAACATTATAAATGTCTTTACTGTCACTTTTGATCAATTTAATGCGTCCCTGATTAATAAAAGTATTCATTTATTTATGTATTTATTTTAATTTGACTTGCTCCAAACTATGATTTCCACAAAATCAGTTTTCCTCAGTGATAGTGATAGTGAGCTAGTGTGTTGTGTCTGGTTTTCCAGCGGACTGACTGCTGTCTGTGAGATTGGATCGGTCCTGCTGCGAAACGCTCTTGCTCTCCTCTCCTCTCACCATATGTTCCTCCTGCTTCTCATTAAACTCACAGACAGAAACAGCTTTACATTTATTTTCTTCCAGCTAGGAGCAAAAGCACGATGTCAGCAAAACAGAAAGTACTTCATGAAAACTCTGTAAAACATTTCCACCGATTTCAACTTAAAAACCTCAACAGTTCAGTTCAGTTGCTGCTTTATTTTTTTTTTAAGTATAATCAACTTACTTGTACAAGTTATTTAAACTTAAAATACATTAAACCCACTTTTTAAAAAAAATCCAGTTGAATTTCATATAAATTATAAAAAGCTGAAATTGCTAAACTTATTTTGATGAGTTAAATTAATGTGAAAACATGCTGTGAGTTACTGATTATATCTTTTTTTTTTTTTTACAGTTAAGCAAATTTCTAGTTTCTTTATTATTTTCAACGATAGCCAAAGATAGGTCATCAGACGCCCATTTTCCACAAGTTGATATGATTCTTTAGGGTCTTAATGAAAAGTCTAGTTTGGCTAAAATTTCTCAATGGTAGTGTAAAACAACACCCATTTAACCTGTCAAAACAGCTCTGTTCACACCGAGCCGTTTCGGTGCATGTGCCTTTAAATGCTAATGAGCTCCGCTGACCCCGCCCCTCTCTTCCGAGCTGCTCTCTGAGGGACAGTTTACTTTAGCTGCATTCATTGTGAAAATTGCTAATTAGCACATTATAGAGATTCATTAGATTAGATTCATAAAAAACCTTATACTCACTTCTGGAGGTGAAGCTAGATCACGAATGATTTGCGCGAACATAGACACATTCATGTAGATCGGGGGCGCATTCCCTTCAGAAACTAACGTAATCCACTGCGTCTTCAGTGTTGGGAGACTCAGATGTCGTCGCTCGCGTCCGGTGTAGACACGGTGTTAGGAATAGTTATTTGTTTTCCGTGCCTTATAAGGATTGACGCTTCGGGCACACCCCGTAAATACCAGTTTATGCTGTTAGATTGTGGCCTCGAAGTTCGTAGCCGTAAGCTGTAGCCCCGGCTGGCCCGTTTAGATCTTGCGTGCGCAGTGGAAATTAGGCTAATAATTTCTGAATACTGACTGGCATATAACGAACAAATCTAACAAACGTAAACGGGCAAAGGCGGGGCCCGTGGCCTGCAGCCCACTCAAGCCCAATGGTAAGTCCGGCCATGCTGATGCATCAAATATGATACAAAATATGAAACACAAAAGCAAAACTATTTTTGTGTATTCCATTTCACAAACGTAGATATTATTTCATATTTCAGGGTTAAAAGAGAAAAATCAGTTTGTGCTGGGCTCTGACAGCAGATGAGGAGGTGTCTGTCGTTGGCATCGTCTCTGTTCTTTCCTCCGTTGATGTCTCTGTCCTGTTCTCTCTGATTGCTCTGCTGTAAATCCTGACTAAGCTCTGATTTAAGCCAGGTCTGTGCTCTTAGCTAATTGGCTTAATCCAGGTCTGTGCTGCTCGTGGAGGGTCTGACGGGCCACTCCAGGCCTCATAAACTACATTAGCTGAAGCTCTGATGGATTGCTGTTCAGGACAGAAGAACACGCTTCTGTGCCGTGTTTAATGGACACTGGTAAGTGAAACATGCAGCTATAACTGAGATCAACTTTTCAAACAGGATCATGCTCATTACCTTGTGTTTGATTCAGCAAGTAACACTTCTTGAGCAATAAAAGTGCTACTATTTTTTTTTTTTTTA
>NW_015542379.1:206943-207579 GCF_001515605.1 Sinocyclocheilus anshuiensis
TCATTACAGGGTGGATGTGTACACACACTGCCAACACACATTTCAGTTCAAACAACATGTAACAGTGCATATACCATCCGATGACCCCTTTAACATACAGAAGTAAGATTACTAAAATTTCCATAATTGTAAATAAATAGCAAAAACTATTTCACACTCTTTCGTTATTACATAAACTTCTAATTTCTCATTGTTGACAGCAAATCTGCAGGCTTATCAGTAAATAATTTCAGTCTTTTCATGGCTTTAATGGTGTGTGTGTGTGTGTGTGTGTGTGTGTTTATCAGACATTTTGGAGACTGAAATCTCCAAAATGTCTTGGAAAAAACTTGGATTGGACTGAATTTTCATCTTTCCATAAATAATTTCAGTAATACTTGTACAGAAAAGAATTCAGCGGATGCTGTAAATACACTAGTGTGTAAGTGAGCCACAGAAACCTGTTTACCGTCATTGGCCCCTATTTTAGAGTATAATGTGATTTAACGCAGATGCTTTGAGTGAGTCACAGGTCATTTGAAGGGAGCAGATGCTCTCAGCGTGAAGCTCCTCTTTCTGAAAGACACACCACTTCTTCTTCAGAGTCCAGCCGTCTCTAGAGAGACTCACACTGACACACGGGCATGTGTGAGTGTG
>NW_015542379.1:208099-210599 GCF_001515605.1 Sinocyclocheilus anshuiensis
AAAATTGCTATTATTTTTTTTTTTTTTACTTTTTTTTTTCAGTGTTGAAATTTTTCAAAAAGTATATTTATTGTTTTATAAAACCCAGAAGTCTAGATGTTTCATCCAAACTTTTAAATTTATAATCTTACAAAGAAATTTTAATTTAGTATTTTATTTTATAATAAAAAAAAAGTTCTGTGTGTGTGTCTGTGCATTTGGTGTTTCTATAAATATTGTGTGTATATATATATATATATATATATATATATAGTTTGATTAATTTATTTTATAATATTTTTTATTTATTATCAAATGCTCAAGGAATTAGGACAGTTTAACTGAGTATTTCATTTTATAATTATTTTGCATATACTTGTATTATTATTATTTTTTTGCATGCACTTTTATGTTTCGTTCCATTCATCATCTAGAAATATGTTTTAGAAATATATTTAGTCAAGGCATTATGATCATAGCTTACAATTTGTTATTTTATTTTTTATGTATGTATGTATGCATGTATTTATTTATTTATTTATTATTATTTATTCATTCATTCATTTATTTTTTCATGCGTTTGTTATATCATTCAATTAATTATTTTCAATATATATATATATATGGCTGTATGATTAAATAAATTGTAAAGGAATAGATTTTAAAAACTGAAGGCATTGCATTGTGGGATACAGTGTGTCATCTCTGTAAGCTCTGTTGTGTATTTGGCAAATGTAGGTCTGGATATCCTAGTATGCATACAGTGCAAACTGCATACTATATACTGCAGCAGTATATGATCGTATAATAGTATGCTGTTCCAAACAGATGCATTGCTGCGGTGTTTTACACTCAGACTCACACTACAGCAGCATGAGACAAGATCTGACAGATCACAGACACACACGCAAACACGTGTCCATGTCATCCGTGAGCAAAGCAAACAGACTTTGGCACTGGATCTGATTATGGCTGTGTTTACTAGGTTAGAGACGGACCCACTGGCCCACATTGATGCGCTGATAAACACTATTCAATCACAGCGTCCCAGTGCACTGCATTATTCCATTAGCCCACATACAGACTGAGCAGATCCACCAAGCCATTAGCGCTCCGTATCCTCAGAACACAAGCATTATAGACTGGGCCTCGCATCACCTGAACGTTTGCAGAATAATCATGTTCTGTGAGCCACATGAAGAGAAAGAGCTTCAGTCCAGCTGATGAGAAACTGTGGTTGATAAGGTCGCTGTGGTCATCTGTGCAGCTCATGTCTGATTTTGTTGTGGAGCAGCTGAACTTTTAGAAATTGCATTTACATATTAATGTCTCTCATGAGTGTCATAAAAGCATGTACATGTTGTTACTATATTTTAAAATGCCCATTATTGAAGAAACGCCTGTAGGTTTCAGAGATGCTTTTTGTTTCTCTTCTTTCATCCTTCTTCTGTCTCAAGCTTTTCCCAGGATTGAGTAGAAAAACATCAACATTTATGCATCTGACAGACGCTTTTATCCAAACAGAGTCTCACTGCATTCAAGACACATGTTTAATCAGTTCACGTTTTCCCTGGGAATCGAACCCAAGACCTGCGGTACTGAGCTGGAAAACAAGGGATTCTGCATTAGATGCCTAAACTAAGCCTGTTCAGAAGCAGCGCATTTAATGGTCTCTATACCTTTCAGAGTCCCACACTTGTCTTCAATCAGGTAAGATGGATCTCTAGTGGTTGACAGAGAAAACAGGATCGCTCTTGTTGTGCTGTTGGGAGCGGTTCTTTCCAGAATGACAAGCGGCAATGAAAAATACTGAGTCAGCAAGAGAGAGAGGTTAATAAAAATATGACAAATTACTGCACAATTCTATTTCCTCTGAGCTCCAAGATATTAGAAGTTCATTTCAGAAACACTTCGATCACAGCGGAAAGCATTGAGATTGTTTGCGATTCAAGAGATTGTGTGTCTCGGCCGTAAGTGAGGATTTGAATTGATTGTATTGATGGATTGAGATTGTAGCTGAGATGCATGAAGACTGAAACACAAGGGCTTCTGCTCAAAGACGTCACTCGTTTATCACTGACTAATCAGTCTGATGGTGAATTGACTGTCAGTGAATGATCTTTACAGCAGACGTCAATGAAGACTCATCAGGATGATCGTTCAAAGATTGCACACATTTTGTGCACAGAAAAATATTAATAATATACTGTATACTGAGAAAAAACATTGATGTAGAAACAAACTTCACTTAGAAATTGCTAGTAAAATATTTACTAAGAAATTGCAAGTAACACATTGATTTAAAAGTGGGATTTTGCATACTGTATTTTACTGTAAAATGTTATTCACAACAGCAAAACCGTTTTTTTTTTACACTAAACAAATGGTGCAACAAATGTTCACACAGAAATTGCAACTACATTTCACAAAAAGTAACACAATGAATGCAAAGTGAAATTTTGAAGTAGAAAAACTAATAAAACACATTCCAATAATCTTTCAAATAAAAAAAAAACACATT
>NW_015542379.1:211938-213068 GCF_001515605.1 Sinocyclocheilus anshuiensis
GGGCCCGGCCCTTGTCCAACAGCTTTATGAGAATTCTCGGCCCGAGTCCGACTGGATACTGTGACTTTTCTCTCTCTCTCTTCCCCATTACACAGCTATTAAAATAGTTCAGTTTTGGTTTTTAATGGCAAAGTGGGCGTATTTCTTTTTGTTTCTTTATTAAGTTAATTTAGAAATATGTTTGGAACATTTTATGTTTGTTAAATTCAAGTTTTAGTTTTTTAAAGGAACGACCAAGTGGCCAGAGACAGACAGTGAGTTGAGCATTATATTTGATCAATTTAGCCTTTTCAAATCATCAGGACTTGCCTAAAATAAACAGACATAAAACACTTCATGCATTTCACAGTATTCATTTAAACATTTAACCTAGATAAATGAGCGCTTTTAGGTGCATATCCAATCGTTTGTGTGAAGAGTGGAAGCTAAAGCGCACTCTGCAGGACACGAAGGCGCCAGCGCCAGCACTTGCATTTTTTTTAATAACAGTGGAAACTAAAAAATACGCGTCATTTTTGCTCATAAAGGTAAGAGTATGCCTCATTCGGAACTGCAAAGGGTCTGCTTGTATTTGTGTGCGCTCACAATATCAACAAAACCTTGTGCTTTTGTAAAGCAAGGAAAACAAACAGGATGCGCTTTCTGTCCTCTTGGTCTTGAGCAGGAGTGCTTCACCGACACGATAAATATATCTATAGAATGCTTTAAATGACTACTTTAAAGCGAAATAATTCACAACAAAAACTCTTTCATTATGTAATCCGTAAAGATGCATTTCTCTCTAAAGCCATGTCCAATGAGGATGGATAGTCAACACTGACTCAGAAAACATTAGTTTATTAACAAATCATTCAAATATCCCCTCACTATTTTTGACTTTTTTTGTTTGTTTTTTATTTTATTATAATTTTTTTGTTTGTTGTGTCAGTCTTCTCGCATCACTCTTGTCACGTGACCCCCCCCTATCACGTGTCTGTGGAGGCGACGTACTTATCAACGACGTACTTATCACGCGTCTGTGGAGATGTCTGTGTCACAAACTCAGATCGCGCGTGTGCACTTTTGTGCGCTCAAAATATGATCTTTCGCGTGCAGAATTGTGGCAGAAATGTAAGCCCAAAGCCCTCCTG
>NW_015542379.1:213491-215050 GCF_001515605.1 Sinocyclocheilus anshuiensis
ATAAATTATTATTTAATAAATAAATATTAAATAATAATATTTAATTATTTAATATTAATTAAATAATGAATATTACTGAAGCACACTTGGTTTTGAGTTCGGATCACTTTCTGTCTAACAGCTGACTTAGTGCATGCTGTCGAATATTATACAATAGTTAAAGGAAAAGTTCACCCAGAAATTAAAATCTGCTGAAAATGTTCACCCTCAGGCCATCTGGGATCAGGATGAGTGTGTTTCTTCATCAGGTTTGTAGAAATGTAGCTATTTTGGATGACAACACTAATACATATATGATGAGATAAACTGCTATCAAAATAACAATGAACACATGTAACTCACCAAATGCCCTCAAAATATCATTTTACAACTGTTCTGAATTTAATTTGAAAGCTCGGCCAATAATAGGCTTATAAATCTAAAATAAAGTTCCAGCGTCGCGATCTCGCGGGCGCGGTGCATGCTGGGACAGCGGGTCCTCCACGCGCGCCTCCATCTTTAAACCCCAGAGAAAAACAGCTTCCGCTCAGCCGTACACGCACATCCTGCGCTCACATCCACATTTATGACACAATAACCACAGATCTGCGCTTTGAATCGACATTTCGGAGCAGCAGAGACCCGAGGAGCTCATGGGAGCCGCGTTCGCTGCATTAGGAGCTTTATTTCTGCGTTGACGTCCACAAAAACAGAGGCGGAGAAGATCGCAAGTGCGCACCTCTTCTTCTTTTGTCCGGGTTCTCTTCTCTCGGAGATGAGTAGTGGAAGATGTCGGTTTCGGGACTGAAGGCCGAGCTGAAGTTTCTGGAGTCCATCTTTGATCCGAACCACGAGCGCTTCAGGATCCTCGACTGGAAACCGGACGAGCTGAGCTGCCAGTTTAACGTTACCGGAGACCAGCTGCTGATCATCCACTGCAACCTCACGGTAAGACGGAGAACACGCAGCCACACGCCGCAAGAAGCGCTCAAAACACAGGGCTGCCTGATAAACAGCCGCGCTCTGGCCGCGTCCCAATCCCTCGGTAGGCAGCACACTAGGTTTATCACCTGATAACTACCGTTAGTCATCAAGATCAGCTCTCGGGTTTCATTTGTGTAAACATGTCCGTGTGGACGTGATCGTCTCGCTGTGTTTATGGAGTTACTGTCAGTGATGGAGTCGGTCTGCGAGTGAGGGCGCGAGCTGGATATAAAGTGCGCACTTCGGGGTCCATTACTGACCCAGTTCTGGCGTCTTGTTTCATGGCTTTTCTTCTTAATGTCCGGATGCCATTTTCTGTTGAGAGCAGTACAAACCTAGTGTGCACACTATTTAGACTGCATACGATCCTCCTCCTGCCAGGGACCTTCATCCTGAACTTTAAAAAGCAGATGAATATTTGCCAATTTTATACAGTAAAACTAAGATTATAAATATGGCTGAAATGTGATTTGGAAAATATTTAGTGTCAGTTATGTTGCATTTTTTTTTCTGTTTTTTATTTTATTTTATCAATTGCTTTATTTAATGTAGCTAATTTTTTTTTTTATTATTTATTACTAGTATATATATATATA
>NW_015542379.1:215253-225256 GCF_001515605.1 Sinocyclocheilus anshuiensis
AAACATCACAATAATCCACAAGTAATCCACAGCACTCCAGTCCATCAGTTAACATCTGGAGAAGACAAAAGCTGAAGCATTAAGACGTTTTTAACTTCTAACCGTTGCTTTTGTCTGAACTACGTAATAATGCTTTCTGACGGCACCCATTCACTGCAGAGCATCCATTGGTGACCAATTGAATGAATGTTACATTTCTCCAAATCTGTTTTGAGGGTGAGTGGGCCTACATTGTCAGCAAATCTTCACTTTTGTGTGAACTATTTCTTTTATGATGCAAGTTGTTTTTATCTTTTATTAATTATATTTACATTATAATTGACCAGGTGTAAGTGTAAAACCACTGGTACTATTGGGACAAACAAGTGCCAGCTATAAACAAGATCAGTGAATGTACATTCCAGTTAAACCATGTCTTGAAACTTAAATTCATATTTATTTCTATTTGAATGTATATGACTAACTAATGGACTACTAAACATTAGACCGTTTTAAGCACTCTATCTGATCTGCATGAAAATAACAACCCTTTCTTAACACATTCTTAAGCACTGAATGCCTTAAAGACCAGAATCAGGCTGGAGCTTCTGTCGAGATTTATTTTACGTCTAAATATGTCAGATCAGTTTGTATAGATCTGAATATGTCAATGTGAGCATGCATTATGAAGACATTTGGAATGCATGCATGATTTGTGGAAGTTCTTTCATTGCAGGTGTTTTTTGGTTAAAGATGGGAATGTTGTAATTATGTCACTACCGGTCAAACATTTGGACACACCTGTTCCTTTATCATTACTGTTGTGCAATTTACAGTAATAGAAAACTGTGAAAGAAATGGGAGAGTTATGCTGTGTCCTTAAGCAATACAACTAAGCATTAAAGGCATAGTTCACCCAAAAATGAAGATTCTGTCATTAATTAGGGGTGTTCGGTTCTTCGACTGTCCAAAATACTGTAATTAAGCGAAATGAGTTATGAATTTGTCACATTATAATGGTCAGGGGATGGCGCTATAGTCTTAAACAGCATTGATATTAAAAATACATAAATTACATTTAGTCTTTTAGCAGACACTTTTATCCAAATGAGGACAATAGAAGCAATCAAAACCAACAAGAGAGCAATGATATGCAAGTGCTATAACAAGTCTCAGTTAGCTTAACGCAGCACACGTAGCAAGGTGTTTTTTATTATATAATAAATAAAAAGAAAATGTATAGAATAGAGCAAGCTAGTATCAGAGGCCTTTTGTGCTTTTGTTGACTGTATAATAAATAAAAAGAACACAAATAGAGAGAGAACACAAAACGATTAGAGAAGCTAGTGTTTTTTTTAAAGATGCAAAAATGCATACGAATGTAAACTTATTGATTTGTTTATTATGTGAGTTTTTAATGATTTAAGGTTAATGGTTGAACACGAATAGCCTAGGTCAGCCATGGAAAACCACATTGCATTAAACATAACATCGCATAACAAAGCATCAATTAAACTGCAAAGCTGTCACAGAAGCATGTATAATTACAAACTAAATTTACTATGACTGTTATTTATTTATTTCTAAAGTAACCTTCATGAAGGATAAAAGTATGGGGGAAAAGCCCTTTAAAAAATATCTTAATCTGGGTTCCGAAGCTGAACGGAGGTCTTACAGGTTTGGAGCGACACGAGGATGAGTAATCAATGACAGAATTTCCATTTTTGGGTGAACTATCCCTTTAAGCGTGTCTTGAGGAAGTTGGTCATGTCTGGTCGTGCACGTCGCAGTTTTACAGTATCGCTTTGCATTGTGGGTAATGAGGTGTCATCTGGCTGAGATCTTGCTCATTCCCTGCCGCTGGTGTTTCAGGAGTCCTACCCGTCCACGCCGCCGATATGGTTCGTGGAGTCCGATGACCCGAGCCTGACTGGAGTGCTGGAGCGGCTGGAGGAGGTCAGGAGGAGCAGCACACTGGTAACATAGTTATGGGTTTTTCTTTTTTTTTCTCAGCATTATTGCTGTTTGATTATTACTAGGGATGTAACAATTAACCGCGAGCCGGTTGAAAATTGATTCAAATATGTGACGATTCAAATCGATTGAGATGCTAAACAAATCACGATTCAATTAGGGGTAAGAGTTTATATGAATGTATGTCTGAGGCGAACTTACTGTCTTTCGATGGTATTTTTTCTTTTCATCTTGCCTCTGTATAATGCATATTAAAGTTCATAAGTGCAGAGCTGCTTTGTTTATAGCGGAAACCAAGGAAACACTTTAAGCGCCACCTGCTGGCAGAGAGTGAATCTGTGTCTCGTTCAGCTCATCTGCTGGTTCTGTTTCATGCAGATATGTTTTCAGAATTATTTTTATGCATAGTTTCACAAAACATTCTGTTTTTGCTTCAGATGTCAAAATTATACAATCTAATTTAGATTAAAAACTGCTCGTGTTGCAGTTTTGTTATTTACATTTACATTATATTTAAATGTTGTTATTTAGCAGAGGCTTTTATCCACAGCAACTAACAAATGAGGACAATAGAAGCAATCAAAACCAACAAAAGAGCAATAATTTACAAGTGCTATATTAGTATATTATTATAGTGTTATATTTCAATTTCACAAAGAAACGTACAGTATTTTGTCCAAGCAATAATAAAAGGACACATTTAATTTATAATTGGTCTTAAATCTAATTTTGTTAAAAAAAATCGTGAATAATGAAAAATCTTCCAGCTGGGCTTTTTTTTAACTAAAGCTTTGCTTCTGTGTGCTCTGTTGTCTATAATAGAGTAACTGGGACACGCAGCACACTTTTAGACCGCTGCATGCCTGATTAAAACAGGACGCTGTGGATTGAAGGATTAGTTTATAAAGAGAACATCAATCTGTCATTTACTTGCTCTAATGTCAAACCTTCTGTGAAACACAAAAGAGGATGTCTAGCAGAAAGTTAATGCAGATGTTTTTAATACAAATTGTGTTAATTGTTCATTCACACAAAAGGGTCCATTAGGAGGTTTTTTTAGGAAATACTACCTTTTAAAATGTTGGGGTCTATACGTGTTTTTTGTTTTTTTTGGTATGATTTTTTTAATGATTTTTAAAAATGTTTTTGAATGATGCCTTCTGTATTTTGCTGATCACAAATACAGTAATATTGTGAAGTATTATTACAATTTCAAATTATGTGTGCAACTGTAATATATTTCTGTGATGCGCAGCTGTATTTTCAGCATCATTACTCCAGTGCAATAAAATTATGATTTTTTTACAAATATTTTAGAAAAGCTGACACAACATTAAAAGCTGAATGCCATAAATTAACAGTTTTCAAATTAGATCCATGTATACGAGAAGTTGAGAGTTCCATCGAGATGATGTCCGATAAATACACAGTCCAGGTTTAAAAGTATAAAGAAAATCTTACTGACCCCAAACTTTTGCACAGTAGTGTATGTGTATTTTTAAGTTGAGATGTCAGGGAACCCGTCAAAGCCACTGATCTGGCTGCTCTCTTCCTTCTCTTAAAGTCTTATTCATTTTCTCTCAGATATTCATCACGTGCAGGTGTAATTGTTCTGACCAAGACTTTTGATGACTTAAAGAGGATCATGTGCACAAATTACCCATCGAGTACTGCAACCAAATCTTGATGTGTATGTTATTAACTGTTACTGTTAACACTGATTATAGCAAGTTAGTCAGATCAGAAATGAACTTTTCCACTAAGGGTCAGTATTTGACCCACGTGTTCAGCTTTCTGTCACGTTCGGTGTAGTTTTAGTGTAATGCTCTAGTGTGTGTGTTTGTGGTTTCAGCTCTTGCAGCAGCTGAAGAGGCTGATCTGTGACCTGTGCCGCCTCTATAATCTCCCCCAGCACCCCGATGTGGAGATGCTGGACCAGCCTCTGCCTGCAGGACCTGTTAACCAGGACAGAAAGGTAAACCACTGAGCTCGAGTCACGCTTGAGTTAACCCTGAAAAGGGCAAAGCCATAAATAGACATCAGAAAATGTATTTACTGTAATTTTCCATCTTATTGGGACTCAAATAATACAATTGCATGATTTTTTTCCAAAAGTTGACTCTTATATTTGGTTCATTTTGGGGTATAAATTCACTGAAAACAGAACACTTGTTTATCAATGCTTGTTACAACACGGTTGTAAGACCTAAGGTTGGTCTCTTTTTAAATAAGACACATGGCAGATTATTGCTGAAGTGAAAGCATTTTAAAAATGACAGTATAAAAAAGTTATTTAAGTTTACAGTAAAGATAATGTAGCATACAATTTTATTTTATATAAAATAAAAATTGTATAAAATGTTGCACTCTAAAATTGCTATAAAATCAAAGCCATATGCCTAACCAAGTTATGTTCCAAATTTGAAGTTGACATCACAAAAATTGTGGTTCCTTTGTTTGGGCGCTATACCAAAAATAACCACTGGGTGACACCCAAACTCTGTTGAATTATTCTGATGCTGTTTTCTGTCACAAATCAATCATTTTCTGTCACAATATCAGTTCTATTACAAAACGGTCACCAAATATGGAACCTTGACTGTCAGACCTTTCCAACCATATGAGTTTTGTCACGATTACAAAAAGATTTGATTTTCTAAAACTCAAGCCACACAATCTCAGAGTCTGTATGTATGCTTTTATATCTTGATTTATACCCCTAAAAGGGCGACGTATGACACAAACATAAATTATAGTGACATTCATTATAAGCAACCGTTATTAACCGTTATTTTATCATTATAAACGCCACGCCTAAATGCATTTATTTAAAGTAAAACTGAGACCAGCAGTGTGTGAAATGCACTAGACTAATTAACTATGAATCTTTCTCATTCGGCACTCATCCGAATGTGTGCACTTTGCGTGTGTTTTGCATGCTTAATGTTAAATGCATTATGTAAGTCTCCCAGAACATTTCAGATGTCAAAAAATACTTGTATTGCAGAATATATGGTAGGTTAAAGTTTGGGCATTGGTACAACTAAACTAGTTGAGTAGTTGCTGCAGCCACTAAAACGCACACAAATAATATGTTCCTTATAGCCAACATGAAACCAGTACTTGCAGTGCATGCTGTAAAGTGACACGTTTCTAAATGTTTAGCATGAATTCATGTCGTGCAGGATCAGGATGAAAGATTTCGATATGTGCATCCTTCATGTTGGCACAAAAGAAAGGTTATTTCAGAAGGTAAAGTTATTATATTTTGTAGTAGCGTTATGAAAATGTCATACAACATTGTTCAGATGGCAGATTATTGCTGAAGTGAAAGCATAAAAAAAAAAAGACAGTATAAAAACGTTATAAAAGTAAGTTTACAGTAAAGATAATGTAGCATACACTTTTTAATTTTATATAGAATACAAATTGTATAAAATATGTTGAACTCTAAAATTGTTATAAAATCAAAGCCATATGCCTAACCAAGTTATGTTCCAAATTTGATGTTGATATCACAAAAATTGTGGTTCCTTTGTTTGGGCGCTATACCAAAAATAACCACTGGGTGACACCCAAACTCTGTTCAATTTTTGGAATTTTTTCCTTATAGCCAACATGAAACCAATACTTGCAGTGCATGCTGTAAAGTGACACATTTCTAAATGTTTAGCATGAATTAATGTTGTGCAGGATCAGGATGAAAGATTTCGATATTATGTTGGCACAAAAGAAAGGTTATTTCAGAAGATGAAGTTATTATATTTTGTAGTAGCATTATGAAAATGTCATACAACATTGTTCTTTTGCATGACATATTATCAGTAAATCAGGCCGGCTTGTGGTTTAACAGGAATGTTTTCTCCTGTAGCTTGGGACGACAGATGAGGTCACATCAGAGGAGGAGGAGGAAGAGGAGATGGCAGAGGTTCATGTCTGTTTCTCTCACGTTATTCCTGTCTTCTGTGAGCTCGTGAGCATCTCTCTTTACATGTGTGCGTCTGTGTGTCAGCAGGACATCGATCTGGAGCACTACGAGATGAAAGAGGAGGAGCCGGTGGATGGGAAGAAGTCTGAGGATGATGGGATCGAGAAGGAGAACCTGGCCATCCTGGAGAAGATCCGCAAGAACCAGCGGCAGGACCACTTGAATGTAAGTGCTCACTCGGTAAGGGACTTTCCTTATGTTTCGGAGTCTCAGACAGAGGCTTTTGTTTCACAGTCTGATTAGATGGAGATGTGATGATTATGCAGAAGTTCGGTTTGATGTCAGTGAATGATGATGAATTGAGCTGTTCATGAAGTGTTCAAGCATGCAAACTACTTGCCTTCTGGTGGATTTTGCTGTTTTCAAGCTAAAATGTGTATGGGTATGTGTGTGTGTATATATATATATATATATATATATATATATATATATACCGTGGGTACGGAAAGTATTCAGACCCCCTTCAATTTTTCAAATTCATCCACAAATAATGCTTTTTCACTCAAAACTGAAGTGCATAAGCTCAGATCAAAGTTGATAAAAAGACTCAATCCAATATTTGGTGATAATATGGCATAATGAGAGATTTAGGAGCAGTTTTTAAAAGGCCAGTCATTTTTGATGAGGAACACAATTATGCAGAGGATTTTGAAGTTTTGAAACAATGTTGCAGACGTGAATAAGGAACATATAATTATAAATCTGAAATGTAAAACACAGGTGAAATGTCTCTCTTGAACATCACAAGGAGACTATTTTGAAAAGGTTTGTAGCAAAGTCAGTCCAGAATCAGTGTGAGAGGTTTTATTGAAATGCATGTTAAACATTCTGGGTTTTCAGTTATTTTAATCTTGTTTTCTCCGTATAAGCCTGCATGCATTAAAGGACATTTGCCCATCAAAAGATTGAAGATATAATTCAATAATGACAATTTCAATTTCAATAATGACAAGGTCATTTGACAGAATTTCAGGATTAACTTTTTATTATTAATAAAAACATTTGAAGCTTACATTATAAGTATCTGCTGAAAGTATCTCACCAGACTTTCTGTGAGGCCTTGTTTACCTCTCGTTAGGTGAAATGACTCGGTCGTTGGCCTGAGCTGGAGTTGTAGTTCATCTGTATGTTGTCTGCGGTGTGACTGTGACGGGGTGTGTTCTGTCGGGTCCTGTAGGGCGCCGTGTCTGGATCTGTTCAAGCGTCGGATCGCCTCATGAAGGAGCTCAGGGAGATCTACCGATCTCAGAGTTATAAAAACGGTAAGGTAGCAGTGACCGTGAATGACAGCATGACCAGCGCGACTCTCTGATCGGATTTATTCAGATTTATTCTCTTTTCCAGGCATCTACTCGGTGGAGCTGGTCAACGACAGCCTGTACGAGTGGCACGTCAAAGTGAGAACGTAAGAGCACCGTTCCTCTGGGTTTCTGCGTTATTGCTGAAGGTTTAGGGTTGTAAAGAAGGTGTTTGTGCTGTTCTTGTGCTCAGTGTGGATCCGGACAGTCCTTTACACAGTGACCTTCAAGTGCTGAAAGAAAAGGAAGGGATGGACTACATTCTCCTCAGCTTCTCGTACAAAGTGAGTCCGCTGGATCTGCTGAGACCAGACCGGGGAAAATACTCACAATTAAATCTAATATTTTATTTTTATTTTCTATAGATAGATATAAATTCAATTCAAAAAAACTTTATTATTTATAGATAGATTCAATTCAATTCAAAAAACTTTATTATTTATAGATAGATAGATAGACAGATAGATAGATATGTTTTTTTTCCCCATCCAACAAGTTAGTTTTATTTATTCTTAATACCGTTTTATTTAGTTATTTTGGGTTTATTTTTTTTAAGGTTTAGTTCATGGCACATTGTAATTAAGAAGTTGAGTTTTGTGGCAGTGATTTAGACAATTGTTGTTTTTACCTCCAATAATCATTCAACTTCATTATCGTACGAATACTTATCACTTTTGAAAAGGTTTTTAACCAACTAAATCCTTATTTTGTCTTAAGATGTTTAAGATTATTTTTTTCTAACTAAACTAAAAATCTTTAGTTTTATTTTTAAATAACTAAACCTGGCTCTCGCCGTGAACATAACCATAGAAGCTGGCACGGCATTACAAAGGAATAAGAAGGGATAAACAAGTACTTCTCTGCACAATGTAAAAGTAGATTTTTTTTTTCCATAATAAAGAATCTGTTCTCGTCTGTCTGCAGGATAATTTCCCCTTTGATCCTCCGTTTGCACGAGTCGTTTCTCCTGTCCTGTCTGGAGGGTAAGACTTTTGAGACTTTATTCCTTATGTTAGGGGTGTTGAGTTAATATATATTCTTTTGACTATAATTTCTCTCATGTGCATGCAAACACATTTATTCACACTAATGCATGCTTATGCATTCATTATATATCTGTTACACATCCAGTGTACTCGCCAAACTCATTGGGTTGTATCATTAAGAATTGTTGGACTGGAGTTTGTATAATTCAAGTCTGAAATGTTGAATGCTCATTACATGAAGATGTAAAGGAAACCCGGTTAATAGTTGTTGTGTTATTTCAGGTATGTTCTTGGCGGAGGAGCTCTGTGTATGGAGCTGCTCACTAAACAGGTGTGTTTGCTTTAACTTCCTCCTGGACTAAAGATGCATTTAATGAGCCTCAACCTAACTGAACCGGTCATCTCAGTATATTGTTTATACATGCATTTTCCCTAATGTCCACTTTTAATGTTAGGCAAGGGTTTAAGACGTTAAATATTCAGTGTTTTCAAATTGCATCAAGTTTCTGTATTTATACTGATATCCAGCTGCTAGTTAATGCTGATGCTCATGTGCTGGAGTGTGTCAGAGGCTTGTTCTCGTCTCAGTTGTGTGTGTTTGCTCTCAGGGCTGGAGCAGTGCCTACTCCATAGAGTCTGTCATCATGCAGATAAATGCCACTTTAGTCAAAGGAAAAGCAAGAGTGCAGTTCGGAGCCAATAAGGTGAACGCTCTGCTCGTGTTTGTCTAATGATGTCTGGTGGAGTTGCTTTTGTTTTTTGGAAGCAAGTAGCTGATTGCATTTTAAATGTAACTTTAATTGCACAGTAGAGACTAGAATTAACATTTTTCTGTAAGCGCTGTGTTATGACACACTTTTGGTTTGTCTGTCCTGTTCTCAGAATCAGTACAATCTTGCCAGAGCGCAGCAGTCGTATAAATCGCTGGTGCAGATCCATGAAAAGAATGGTAAGAACTTCACAGTTGACAAATGAAATTAATATTCATATCTGGAAATGGAAAACACATCATGTTTGGATATTTCCATTTTAATATCATAAAAACAGTTCTTGCATCAGTCTCGTAACTAAAGGTTTGCCTGAGATCATCTGATTTAACCAGCATTATTACTAAAGAGTCATTTGTGAGTTTTAAAGACCATGGAATTATTTGAGGACTGTAGTTGTATTTCCTAATGACATATTTCTGCTGAAACGTGTATTTATTTATGAAAAGCCTTTAGTTCATGATGCATTATAAATTAGGTGACTTGCCAATTTTTGTGGTCCATTTCTTAACCCTCATAACATTGGGGTCTGTTCAGACCTGGAAAAGGTACTTTTAAAAGTGTGTAGGTTTATTAATGCTTTAAGCATTAAACAATTTTTTTTTTAAACAATTTTTTTTTTTTTTAAGATGTAACCATTCAAAAATTTTTTAAAAAAGAAATATATATATACTGTATGTATGTATTAGGGCTGTCAGTTTAACATGTTAATTAGTTATGAAATATAACACAATTAAAATATTTTAACGCAGTTAATGCACTGACCCCGCCCCCAGACCTGTGTTTCATACAGTTGACTGTTGACAAATATCAGAATCAGAATCAGAAAGAGCTTTATTGCCAAGTATGTTTGCACATACAAGGAATTTGTTATAGTGTCACAAGCTTCCAGTACACGGAGACAGCAACAACAACACACAGATAATAAAAATGAGATGTGAATAAAATACACATGCATAAATATAAACCACAAAAAAAAGAATAAATTGTATGTACAGGTGTGCTATAGAT
>NW_015542379.1:225370-229600 GCF_001515605.1 Sinocyclocheilus anshuiensis
ACACACTCACTCACTCTCTCTCACACTCACTCACTCACTCACTCACTCACTCACTCTCACACACACTCACTCACTCACTCACTCACTCACACACACCCATATATGTATATATAATATCATTTTTTTTATGCTTCATGCGTAATATGAAATTTTAAGAAATTTCTAAATGCTGTAACAACATGGTAATAACATTCAAAAATTAGTATTTTTGTCATTCAGTCATTAATAAAAAGTTACTGATGAAATACAATATGCTTTTAATTGAAAAATATGAAGTTGTGAAATAACATTTTGTTACATAACAGTTCTTTAGGTCCAAACAGACCCATAATGCAAAAAAAAAAAAACAGAAAATAGAATGCATTATGAGGGTTAAGAAGTGAATCCAGTGTTTTTTCGGAGTGTGTATCTGTGTTTTGTGATCTGAAGCTTCTTCAGGAAAGTGTGTTTTATTTGGGATCTGAGCTCGTGCCGTCTGTGACTCTGCTTTGACATGGATTGGTTTTGTCAGTCTCTCTGTGGATGAAGTTTCCAGAGCGAGTGTTTGCTGTATAAATGTGTGTGTGTGTGGTTTTCACAGGCTGGTACACACCGCCCAAAGAGGACGGCTAGAGCACAGCATCCACACATGGACAGAGAATCTTCAGACGGACATCTTTCTGTCACTGCTTTTCTCCTCTCATCCCTCGTTTTAACCGGAGCCGCTCCTTCTGACACTCTTCTTTCCCTGCGAGTTAAAAAGGCTCGATTCGACTCAACTTTGCCCCTCTGACGTTCCTTCATCATCTCAGACGATGCCAATATCTGCGAAAGAGCCCATGCACAGCCTGATTTTCTGCTACGTTCCTCCATTTGTTTTGGTTGTGTATTTAAAAACAGCGTTTATGCCATGTCCAGTCAGACTTCACTGTTGTAAACGAACGCCAGGATCAAGTACAGATGCGTTTGGATCGGCGGGAGATTCCTTCCGTCCTCTGTTTCTTCATGACTGCTGATGTGAGAACGGGTTTGATGTGTTCATGCCATCGCAAAGCATTTCTCTCGGTGCTGTGAGCAGCTCCTCCCTCTCTGTCAGTGGCCAACAGGACTGTCTGGATTTGTGTTAGCCCCTGCAGTCTCTGGGTGAAGCTGAGTGAGCAATAATGCCTTACAAAGGAGGAAAAAGAGTTAGTGTCATCTCCAGTATTTCATTAGAGCTCGATCTGATGGCTGTGAACACAAAAAACAGCCCTTCTTTTGTGTTAATATCCTTCAGAAGCAGTTCGATCGCTCGACTCTGTTCCTCTTTTTCTGCATTGAATCAGTTTTTCTCTAAAAAGCACTGGGATTGATCAGCGGTGTTCTTCACTGTTTAATTTTTGTGAATTAAATTAATAAATGACACATCAAGCCATAGTTTGAGTCCGTGGATGTTCTTCCGGCTCCGAGTGTCTGGAATGTGGAGTGAAGGGTAACTGATTCCAGATCTGTTTCTCTTCTCGTTCGTTCGTTCAGACGGTGGAGTGTTTGATGAAGAGGGTGGGAGGCTTCAATGCATTATACACTGTCAGCATGCTTCGGTTTTATTGCATTTTTTCCCCATTGTAAGTGTAAGTTTGACCATGTACAGTACAATTTGTAAACTTGCATCAAGTTTATGAATAAAGAATTTTAAGAAATACATGAGTGTCATTAAGTGTTTAATCACAAGTGAGAACAGGTTTTACACAATAGAAAATTCTACTGCATTGCTTTCCTTGTTTTTTGGTTTTTTTTTTCATTAATGTTTAGTCATAATTGTGAGCAATGGGAACATTTGTGTTGCTCAAAGACGTAATAGAATGTTGAAAAGATTAGGTAAGATTTTCAGACATTTGGAAAGGTAAATGCTGAACCAAAAATAAATGCGTATTCCTAATGCTTAGATTGATTTTATGTAACAATACTTGAAATTCTACATTATATTATTATTATTTAATATTATGAATTTGAGTTTTCAAAAATATTTTCCGATTTATTTTAATTAAAAAGTTTTAATATTTGTATTTGTCTATTACATGTATATGCAGTTTTATTTTGAATTTATTATATTTATAAGTTGTTTTAGTAGTTCAACTTTTTTTTTTTTTTTTAAAAGAGAAAAATTACTGTGGCAACCAGATAAAATATTTTTTTAATATATTATTTCAACGATTTTTTTTTGTGTATTTAGTTTTAGTTAATGGTAACAACCAATGGTTTATTTGTGCATGTCTTGTTTTCTTGCTTTAAGGGGGCCAGAACCATCCTAGAGACTTATTGTTTGCACAATAAATGTGACAGATATGTGCTACTTATGTTGTGCTACTAATGTGCATCAGTTGTTTGTGTCCACCAGGTGGCGCCATCAGGTCATGAAAATGATATGGTTTTTGTTGCATGCATGATATTCCCTTACTTTTAACAGCTGAAAGCACACACAGCTGTTTACTCAATTACTTTAGTTATTTCTGACCTATACGTTCATTATTTGAGCCACAATGTGACAGAAGCACAAATTAAATCACACAACATCGATATTGAAATGAGTTACAGCATGCACTTTGGCCGCCCTCACTTTAATATTTAAGCTTCAAGAATACAGGCCCTGATCTCTAGAGAAACAATAAATTAATATACAATAAATGTACAATGCAGTAAGTGTCTACAGCAAAACTAGTCATGTTTATGATTACAATATTTACAATAAAATATGAAAGGTAAATCAGATGCGGCATAAATGTTAAAAAAGTATTTAATATGTCCTTGTTTAAAAATTTTAACCCTTCTGAAAAATTAGTGCACTTTAGCACACTTTTGAAAGCCATACTATACTTTGAATAATATATAATACACTTTATAATGCATAGACGGGCAATATTGCAATTCAGAGTCTTTGTATGTTATTTAGTTATTCTCAAATAAAAGTATATTATAGTTTAAATATTAAATGCAATTAGCTGAATTTTAGAGTATTTTGACTCACTTAAGTAGGACTTCAGTACATCTTTATTTTAAGGTGTCCTTGTTACAGTAATTATACATTTAAGCACTGAGTAATATTAATTAACTACATGTACTGACTACATTGTTATATTTAGTTATTCTCAATTAAATAAAAGTGTATTATAGTTTAAATATTAAATGCAATTAGCTGAATTTTAGAGTATTTTGACTCACTTAAGTAGGACTTCAGTACATCTTTATTTTAAGGTGTCCTTGTTACAGTAATTATACATTTAAGCACTGAGTAATATTAATTAACTACATGTACTGACTACATTGTTAGGGTTCAGCTTAGGGTTACTTGCATGTAATTTTGCATAATTTATTGTTGTTATAAGAGTAAGTGCATGTAACGTGTAACAAGGACACCTTAAAATAAAGTGCTACCACATCTTCTACTTTCACTTTATTTTATTGTCTTTGAAATATGGTTAAAGTTACTGCTGAATGCAACGGCAGGCATTACTCAACTAAAATATACTTTAATGACATTTCTGTTCTAAAACTTCTGTTATCTACTGTAATTACACATTTGCAATAAAATATATGAACTTTAAATGTAACATCAAATAACAAACTAGAGTTCAAATAATAATCAAGTGCATCAATAATAATGACGTGTTAGTCAACACATCAAAATAAGTGAACTTCTTTAAAACACGACAAAAGATTAAAACATGATTTAAAATGTAGTTTAAGTAACACTTTTAATTCAATAGCTTGACATCTATTACAAAGGTCACTTTTTAAAACTCTACTTAAGTGTGTAAAGAAACAGTCATGAAAGCGTCTCTCTTTAAGTCACTTAAGTATCCTTTTATTTCAGTAATATTATATCATCTACATGTACAGTATTTTAAATGCAATACAACACACACTTCTTTTTCACGAGGATGCACAGACAGCCAGAGGTCTTGGTCAAAGCGTCTTATTATTGGTTATTACCCAGCGTCCCCTGCAGGTTATGCTAATGAGCGGCCGCTCTAGTAAGTAGGCTCTCTATATGCAGAGGCTCCTGTAACGGATTTGCTCATTTATTACTGTTAATGTGTTAATGTTCACTGATGAGGAGAGGAAAGACATGATGACAGCGCTTAGAAGACACAGATACAGAGATATTTCTGCACATTAGCAGAGCTTTCAGACGCGCAGCAGATTTCATGACGGATTGTTGTCATTCTCGTTCAATATCTGCGGTCGGCTGCCTCTCATTCTTCATCCACACAC
>NW_015542379.1:230122-235295 GCF_001515605.1 Sinocyclocheilus anshuiensis
ACACACACACACACACTCTCTCTCTCACACACACACACTCACACACACACTCTCTCTCTCTCACACACACTCTCACACACACACTCTCTCTCTCACACACACACACACACACACACTACATCCAACAGGCCGTTTCTGAGCACTTAGCTGTGCTTCTGCGATTTACCTGCGGTTCCTTCACCTCGCTGTTGATCCCGGATATCAGCCCATTTCTCCTGAAACCAGAGATGCATTGTGGGTAATAAAGGGCTGTGTAGTGCATAAGTGTAAACCTGATCTAGTGATTCGGGTCAGAGCCTCTCAGATATGACTCTGATTGATGGAACGATCCGCTCAGACCCGGTGAGGACAGAGAAGTCGACTCTGGACGTCCAGCGGGAAATAAATACAGAGAATCCAGGGTACGTCTGTCAGAGCTTTTCTAATACACACCGAGAAAGAAATCTGTTTCTACATTCGTCTCAGTGATGACACAACCAGAGCCATTTAGATGCATCACCTGTATTCAATAAACAAGAAGACAGAGTTACATTTTAGACAAATTGTTGTGAGTTATTTAAATTAACATAAACAGAGACACTTTCATGACTATGTCTTAACACACTTAGACTTTGTAACAAATGTTTATTTAAAAGTTTTATTTTAAAGTGCATTTTAAGTAATTATGTTTTAATAATCTTTTCTTGTGTTTTAAAGGAGTACACTTATTTTGATATGTTCATTAACCTCATAAAGCACATGTGATGTACTTGTAAATTATAAAAATGATAAAAGTCAACATGCTTTTCCATTATAATTCATCAAATTAAGTTTTTGTAGACATTTTTTTAGGGTTACAAGATTCAACTTCATTTTATTTAAAGTCAGTTTAATTTAAGTCAGTTTAAGTTGAAATTACTTGTACAGCCAATCTAAAATCGCAATCAGTAAAAATGCTGCTGCAATTAGTTATAACAACTTACAATTTGTTGAGATAACTTAAATATCTAACTCAAGTAAACAAAACTAAAGTTAAATGAACTCAATTTTAAGTCAAGCATGAATGCTTACTTTTAAGTTGAAATACCACATTACTAATTCTATTATTGAACTTTAAGTTGTGATAATTTGTTAACAGTGAATAGAAATGACATTAAAGTATATGCTTGTCAGCACATTCAGCAGTAACTTTAACCATATTTCAAAGACAACAGAAGTAATTATGAAATTACATACAAAGATGCACTGAAGTCCTACTTGAGTGTGTCAAAAAATCACAAATTACATTTTAATATAAATGTAAACTATAATAAATGTTCTTTAAACTGTAAATAAAATGCAATTGTCTGAAAACATTACATTCAGTTTGCACTTCAGTGTATTATTTTAATTAAGATTATTTAAAGGCTTGATGCTGTCCATCAGAATAGAATAACATTGAATATTAAAAATAAAATGTGTAATTTTTTTAGTTTAGTTTTGTTTTGATTGTTTTCATTTTAAAATTAATTATATATAGGGCTGCATGACTTGACAAACTGCAATGTGGCATGCAATCTCATATGAAAACTATATCCATATACTGTATGTAAAAGCATTTATTCAAAATGGAAATCTTTTGTAACAATATACGCTAAACGTTTGGGGTCAGTACATTTTATTTTATTTTTTTTAAATAAATTAATACTTTTATTCAGCAAAGATAAGTTACATTGCTAAATAGTGATGAAAAAGACTTATTATATTGTTATATATTGTTGACATCTATTTTGTATAAATGCTGTTCTTTTTAAAGTTGTATTCATCGAAGAATGCTGATAAATATAATGGAACACACACACACACACACACATCACATATATGACCTTACTATACATAGTGAGAAATTATATTAGAAGACTTTATATTTTTTATTTCACAAAATAACGTCTATTTGTACAAATGTCGAGTGTGTGTTGAAAAAAATGTTTTTTTTTCCTTCTCTCTGATGAATTTGAATAAGCTGTTGTAGTTTACATATAATCTCTGCTCTGCCCCTCGGTTTATTAAATATTGGTGGACAGACAGTATCCACTCAACGACACGCTTGACATTCATCTGTGAGTGTCATGAAGGTGTCACACCTGGATTTGCATCAAATTTGTATTCTATCTTTTCCAAATTAATAGTTATTACATTTGCATTTAGTCATTTTGCAGACGCTCTTATCCAAACCGACTTACAAATGAGGACAATGGAAGCAAAGATATGCAAGTGCCATGACAAGTCTCAGTTAGTTAGTTATTATACTTTCTTATGCTTTAAAAACATTTTGTCCTAACATTTCTGTAACTTTTCAAAAATGTTAGTGAAAGCTGTGAGAGCGTTAGGTAGAATGCTGATTTTAGCACACGTCTTAAATAAAGGACCAGGAGAAACGCAGGCAGATCTTTCGTCTGCATCTCTGCAGATGTTTGCATGTGTTTGGAAGCGTCTGCGTGTGTGAGCACAGCAGAAGAGGCTTTAATAATGATATATATATAACCTGCATAAAGACAGAGAGAGAGACTCTGATGAACCCCACTGAGCTGGTCTGGAGGGATGTGAGTGAGTGAGTGAGTGAGTGAGTGAGTGAGTGAGTGAGTGAGTGAGTGAGTGAGTTCATGAGTGAGTGAGTTCATGAGTGAGTGCGTTCATGAGTAAGTGAGTTCATGAGTGAGTGAGTTCATGAGGCAAGTCCATTTGAAAGCATAATTCATACCTATGTGGAAATTAGGTGTCTCGGCCCGGGACGCTCTGAGAAAACGAATAGAGGATATGACATATATTATGGACAAGTGAAAGCGAGGCAGGAGTCTTCATCTATTAAGATAAAGGGTTGTGAATGAATATATGGAGCATTTCTGCATCAGTGTGATGGGAAGTAAAGGGGTTCAGTCGAGGTGAATGAGTCTGAATTCACATGCAGTCGGTCACATCATCAGGAATCACACTTTCCTTCATCTTCTGAGATAAAAGAGCCTGGTGTTTCATGTAAATATACTGTTGCTTTCAAAACTTTCTCACAGTCTGCATTTTTTGAAAATGAGCTGCAAAAGCAATGATGCGGTTCAGCCGGAGATCATGTTAATACTGTGATTATTCATACAGTATGTGAGAACTGCTGTCTCAATCACACTGTGTCAGTCTGAGCAAAACACACACATGCTCATGCTTCAGAAGGATAAAAAGACGCTCAGCTCACAAAATAATGGTTGGAAACAGTGGAAGATTATTTTACGTCATATCTCTGAAGACTTATGTATTTGTCCCACATTTAATATTTGAAGGCAAATAGAAGAACAGCAGCAACAATCCCACTGCATTTGAATTGAACATTAAGTTTTATATATTAATAAAAACATATCCTAAAATGTGTACTATTCAATTCATTTTATAGAGCAAAATAAATATTGCACATTTTAGTGCATGTTTTATTCCTATTTGTCTCAATCTTTGTATTTTTGTTTGCTCTCTAATATTGCATTGTTTTTATGGTTATTTCCTATTCTGTGATTTATATATAATGCAATAACTTCAAAAATCAATTTCCCTCAGGGGAATAAAAATGTACAGAATTTGGTGTAGAAACAATTTTCACTCAGAAATTGCTAGTAAATTTTTACACAAATTATTACAAAGAAAAAAGCAACACATTAAATTAAACATGACATTTTGAAGTGGAAAAAGTTTAATTCAATGTGTTTTTTTTTTATTACTGTATCTAACTCTCACTACATCACAATACTACTGTGTTTTTTTGGGGGGGCAAAATATCCAATGGGTTGCATTGTGAAAATGTGGCCTTTTCTGAGTAAACTCTGCAGACTGGCATGTTTTCTATAGACTGTAGTATGTCTCTTGTGCATATGGTTCAGTTGTGATCATATTTTCTTGAAGGCTGCAGCGACTGCGCTTCTTCTCCAGTGTCTCTCAGTAACAGGTCTCTCATGCGGTCCAGATGCTGGCCTTCATTAAGCGACAGCAGAGCACTTCATCAGTCTCAGCACGCCTCCTTCATCCTCCTCCTCCTCCTCTCTGTCCGTCTCCTTCACTCTTGAGTTATGCTGATTGGACAGATTGAGAAGGTCCTGCAGCTTCATCCCATACTCATTTCCTCTCGTTTGCTTCCCTGTTGGTCTCGTTATCTTCTCTTGCATTAACCCGTTACCCACAGAGTCAGAATCAAGCCATAGTCCATACGCCTCTACATTCAGCTCTGCGTTATGATAGCTTTGTGTGAGGAATCATATTTCAGTCCCTCTTCCTCTGAGAGCCCTTGGACTCCTTCCTCATCCTCAGATTAATTTCTGTGTGTCCAGGTCAGCTGTAACACGGATCAGTGACCTGTGGGTCAGTCCAGCAGAGTCCAGCAGGAGGCCTGGTCTTAGAACACTCAGTCTGTAATGCATGTGGCTCAATGTGATGCTCAGTGTCTGGATCTTTTAAATGATTCTAAAGTAAATGACAAAAAATGCAATTTATAAAAATAGAGATTTTGTGGCTGGGAGAGGGGGGGTTAAAATGTTTTAATTTTTAAATTCATTGTCCTATTATGTGTGGGTCATAGAGTCAAAAATGTGTAAGTCGTTGCTATCTGGAGAAATTAGGCTGAAATTCTTGTAATAAAAAGAGAAATTAAATGTTGGCATGTGTTTGACAGCCTTTTATTATTATTATTATTATTTTAAATATATAATCAGTGAAGCAATTTAGCTTGAATGTTACTATTACTGAGTAATCTCTGTGCGCTAAATCAGTGTCAATTTAAAATAATCACATATTTTAACCTCTTCAATGAAAATAGTACATATACACGAGTGTACACAATAATTTGTTTCTAAAAATATTTTGTAATATTGTTTCAATGATTTGTATGAAAATCATGTCTGCCACAGAATAATAAAAAAAAACATACAAAAAATTCCAACTTTTTTATCTCACTTTTTTTTGTGAGATATAAACTCAGAATTCTGACTTTTTTGTTCCAGTTCCAAGTTTACATCTCATGATTCTCAGGTTATATCGCAATTCTGATCGTGAGGGAGAAAACAGAATTGAGAAATAAAAACTCAGAATTGTTAGGTATAAACTCTCAATTCTGAGCAAAAGAAAAGTCACAATTATTTTATTTTTTTATTCCAGCATGGAAGCAAGCTTCCTTAATATATATATA
>NW_015542379.1:236171-239656 GCF_001515605.1 Sinocyclocheilus anshuiensis
CTTAATATATATATATATATATATATATATATATATATATATATTTTTTTTTTTTTTGAAACCTTTAAAAAAATAATGATTGTAAGTACTCAAGTTGCAGAGAAAGAATTAGCATTTTTATAAATCTTATAGCGAGATTTTTCATTTTGCATCCTTGTATAGTAACTTAAGTGAAAATATGCTATTGGCTTTTCATGGAGAGGACCATTGCTTTTCTCCATCTGAACTCATATGAAGTTTTTTCTGAGAGATTGATGACAGAAATATTGTAGATTTAAAGTGGTTCCACATGACTCGTCCTCTCTGCTTTTCCTGAGGCTCCTTGTATAACAACAGTGACACAAAAAGTCAATTCGGTTTCTTTGTTCTTCACCTGCGAAACATCTTGAATCTCAATAAGATTGATAGTTGAGTTTTTGCGATCGATCTGAAACGATAACGGCGCTCTGCATCTTCGACACGAGCTCATGGAGATCTCTCTCTCTCACACTCACTCACTTTCTCAGGATCTCAAGCTTCAACAAAAGCTCAGTCCCACGAGACTGCCATGAAAGATTCAGGCCATCAATTCTCTCTCTTTCATCTCACATGCGTCCCTCATAGTTTATTGAATATATATCCAGAATGAATCATTATCCAGCTGTAGGTTCAGTCTCTCATTCATGGTGATCGAGTCAGAAATATACCTTGATATGCATCACATATCTGCCCCCTAATGAGGTTACAGACCCAAGGGCACTTGGACCAGTCATTTTTCCCAATTTATCTTTTATCAAGGTTAAGGCCTTCTAAAGTAGTATTCAAACAAGAAAAGATACTATATATATATATATATATATATATATTAATATATTAATTTAAAATATTATGACATAATAATGCTTTGAAATATTAACGAAGAATACACAATCATCACATATAATATCACATTTTTTTTATATACATTTATAATTAATTATTTTCATGGAATGACTCGGGATCAGAACATCACAGCAGTTCTCAAAAAAATGTCAAAGAGTCAAAAACACAATGTCCTTCGTACAGTATTTCAGGAGTGAAAAAGTGCATCTGCTGTTGTCTCTCTCATCAAAATCCAGCCACAGATTTGTTTAGAGCTGTTTAAACCCTGCTTGATCTGTGCAGATTTCTCTCCTGATTCACACCAGAACACCTTTTCACTGTAGGAAGCGTTATTATGGACTCGTATTTGAGTTATAAACATCTTAATGCTGGATTTGTTTCAGCTTTTGTCTTCTCCAGATGTTAACTGATGGACTGGAGTGCTGTGGATTACTTGTGGATTATTGTGATGTTTTTATCAGCTGTTTGGACTCTCATTCTGACGGCACCCAGTCACTGCAGAGCATCCATTGCTGAGACACTGATGCAATGCTACATTTCTACAAATCTGATGAAGAAACAAACTCATTTACATCTTGTATGGTCAGCTAGTTTTCATTTCTGGGTGAACTATTCCTTTAAAATTAGTAATCATTATTTTGATTATACGTTGTTTTTCTGCAGCCACTATAGTGGCCCCAAACAAAACTGAGTAGTAAATACAAGTATTTGTTAATATAGACAAGTGCTCATGTGAAAAGATAAGTGTGAGTATTGGAACAGAACCGCTGTCTTTCTAAGTGAGTCATTGAATCATCTACTCAACTGATTTGTTCTTATTCAGGAACTGAATAAGAGTCTGGTGTGTGTTGTCTGAAGTTATATAAAGTGATATCACAGAATCACGTTGCCTCCTTGTTACTCCAATAACCTCTCAGAAATATCTGGGATGTTGTGAAATAGATGTACGATGCCCCTGAGGTTCTGCTGATCAATGCTGCTTAGTAAAATGCTCACAGCATGCATACTAATGACATCTATGTTTTTACACTGTATATGTGCTCTTCAATATCCTTCCGTGTCGTTCTGAGGACTCGTCCTCCTGTATAAAATTGATTATCCCCTTCGCAGTGCAGTCTTAAAAGTCACTTTGGGATTAGCAGCACGAGAAGCCGGCAGCTCTCACAGCGCAGACTCTAAACTGATTATAAAAATGTCAGAGTTTGTGACATTGTTCTGTCCTGAGGGAGAGACTGGAGGATACAGAGGCCTACGGCTTTCACTGCGGCTCTGAAGGTCTCCTCTCTCTGGAGGGAAGACGTGGTTAAGACAGTTTCGAGAGCGCTGGACTGTTGTGCTGTTGAGCTGCTTAATGCAGCTGCGGCTCGTGGAGAGAAACAGCTGCTGACGGGAATGATGATGCTGAGAGACGGCGAGGGTCTCTGTAGATCCTCATTAATGTGCAGAGCTTAAAACAGTGGAGTCAGACACTCATTTAAACACATACAACATGCTTTTAATCACTGTAGAATAAACAGATAGGGGCCTACTCTAAAGCACAATCTGAGACCTTGCTTAGAGTCATTCATATATACTGTATATATATAGAAGCAATTCAAACTGGTTTCAGATTTTATGTTATGAAGGTCAAATTAAAACTGTCTTGGAAACTTTTTTTTTCATTCCTTATTCATTTCTTTTTCCATTATTTGCTAGATTTTATTGATTTACCCAACCTTTCAAGATCGAAAATCTTATGAAAATCCATTTTGAGAAAATAGAAACCTTCTGTAACAATATACAATGCCATTAAAATTTTTGGTGTCCGTTTTTTTAAAAGAAATTAATACTTTTATTCAGCAAGGGTATGCTAAATTGATTTAAAAAAAATAAGTGATAGTAGAAACTGTTATAAAAATTGTTATAAAAGATTTCTATTTCGAATAAATGCTGTGCTTTTAAACGTTTTATTCATTGAAGAATCCTGGAAAATGTATCAGAGTTTCCAAAAAAATATTGTGCAGCACAACTGTTTTCAGCATTGATAATAATCAGAAATGTTTCTTGGGCAGCAAATCAGTATATTAGAATGATTTCTGAAGATCATGTGACACTGAAGACTGGAGTAATGATGCTGAAAATACAGCTGCGCATCACAGAAATACATTACAGTTTAACAGATATTCACATAGAAAACAGCTATTTTACATTGTAATAATATTTCACAATATTACAATTTTTCTGTGTGTGTGTGTGTGTGTGTGTGTGTGTGTGTGTATAAATATGTATATATGCACTTGAAGAATATGCTTGAGATTATATGGAAAGAGAAATATACATATCAACAGAATATGTAATCTTGTCATATCTTGTCATATTATGGCGAAGAGAATGAATCTACACTGTCCACTTCAGTCAAACACTGACTGATGCACACAAACCAAATCATTTCATCCAGTTTTACTTGTATTGAACTATTTACACTGTTGCTTCAAAGAAGCTATGAAGAGAAAGAAGAGGAAGAATGAGCACCTGAGGTGGTTTGTGTGGAAGTCCGGCAGGGAAGACAGGAAGATGATGGAGGAGGAATATCATGCAATAAAACACTCATATATCTCATACAGCATTCGATTGCCCTCTTTCCA
>NW_015542379.1:248025-248556 GCF_001515605.1 Sinocyclocheilus anshuiensis
TGAAGACTGGAGTAATGATGCTGAAAATACAGCTGCGCATCACAGAAATACATTACAGTTTAACAGATATTCACATAGAAAACAGCTATTTTACATTGTAATAATATTTCACAATATTACAATTTTTCTGTGTGTGTGTGTGTGTGTGTGTGTGTGTGTGTGTATAAATATGTATATATGCACTTGAAGAATATGCTTGAGATTATATGGAAAGAGAAATATACATATCAACAGAATATGTAATCTTGTCATATCTTGTCATATTATGGCGAAGAGAATGAATCTACACTGTCCACTTCAGTCAAACACTGACTGATGCACACAAACCAAATCATTTCATCCAGTTTTACTTGTATTGAACTATTTACACTGTTGCTTCAAAGAAGCTATGAAGAGAAAGAAGAGGAAGAATGAGCACCTGAGGTGGTTTGTGTGGAAGTCCGGCAGGGAAGACAGGAAGATGATGGAGGAGGAATATCATGCAATAAAACACTCATATATCTCATACAGCATTCGATTGCCCTCTTTCCA
>NW_015542379.1:248601-252359 GCF_001515605.1 Sinocyclocheilus anshuiensis
ACAGCATTCGATTGCACTCTTTCTACGACGCCTTCTGCTGGAAATGTCAGTGACACAACATAATGAGAGAGGCCCTAAACAAGATGTCACGCGTGCAAGACTAATTACAGCCCTCACTGCGCGGTGCTCCGATGGGAAACGGCTTTATTTACATCAGTTGTGTGAACAAACCAATTCATTAAATCAAACTGGACTTCACAATGCTGCTTTATGAGAGAAATCAGAGAGCGTGTTTGATTATCAGCCTCGGCTTCCAGAAGTTGTTGAAAAATACAATTATGCAGCATTTCAACACACTAAACCACTAGACTAATTGTTGGACAAAGCAGCTTATTACTGGACAAGCACTATTCATGTTATGTCATTTATAGCCTACACTGTAAAAAAATTCCGTAAAATTTACGGTAAAAAAACGGCAGCTGTGGTTGCCGGAATTTTACGGTAAAAAATACGGTAGCAACATTTTAGGTTTTACAGTTTTAACTTCCAAAAACGGTATACTACCGTAAAATTAATGTCCAGTACATGCAATGTCCAATACAGTTTTTCACTGTTCATAGTAGGGGAATTTACCGTTAACCATTTAACAGGTTTTTACTGTAGCATTTTTAGTCTTTTACCGTTAAATTCACGGTCATTTTTTACAGTGCACTGTTATTCATCAGGAAAATGAGCTTGTTGAGCTGGAAAAGCTGATTCCAGTGTTTTGATTAATCATTTCAGAACTGCATGAATGAACCGATTCACTCAATGAATCATACATCAGAGAGCTTTTTTAAACAATATTTTCACTTTGGATGAAATAAAACTAGTTCTAGTTCCAGTTTTTTTTTTTTTTTTACAGTTTTTTTCAATCTTGTGCAGAAATGTACACATGCAGGAGCTCATGAAAGAAGAGCTTTAGGTTTTGAATAACTGTGTGTATATGATATATCTAAAATTATAATATTATGGCAAAGGTGTTTGCAATGCAAGACAAATGTTTGTGATATTTTGAATGCAGTGCTTCATTTTGCAAGAGATGTGAGGCATTTTGCATTTTGTGTCTGCAATTCTTGGATTTGTGTGTAAAGCTTTGAAAAAAAGAGGCAAAGTTTTGAAAATGTAAGCAGTTGAAAAAAAAACTGTAATACATTCTGCAAAACAATGTTTTGTCCATTTTTATACCTGTGAGAAATGCTGCCACAAAATCATATAAGACCATAAAAGTTATTTATTTTTTGTTAGACCATTTCAAGTCTCAGTAGATTTATGTAATGTAAATGTAAATATAATTAATGCAAATGTAAGTTTAACGCACCCTTAAACATTAGAAAGAGCTCTGCCATAAATCCACAGACATAATAAAATGTGATGAAAAGCACAGCATTCTGACATGATTCAATGCGTATCATTGGAAAAAATAGCTTGTTACTGGAAAAAACGTTACTATTTCATCCAAAAGTGTCATGTTATATCAATATATGTTGGAAAACACAGCCTGTTACTGGAAATGTCACGCCACTGAAAAGCATTATTTTAGTGCATCAGTCGATCCTGACTGCATCAAACCTCTACAGACCTCTTCAGACCTCAACATTTATGACTACTACGAGGTATGAGACATGTTCAGACCTTTCCAGACCCTTCGGACCACAGTAACACACACAGACGGACCTCTGGGGATTCTCTGATGCTGATGTTGACGTCTGAATTTCACTCTCTCCATCAACACCAGTGACCTTTAGTGCGGAGGAAGCAGGTGTATTGACCGAGCAGCATATTCCTCTGCTTCTATAATCCCGAGTCAACACCATTTCCCAGCCCTCCATCACATGTATTTAACCAGTAAACGCTTGCTTAGGCCGGCCTGTTTACCCCCCTCCCTCCACACACACAATTGATTCTCAGAGCGCCGGTGCAGTTAAACCAAATGTCCTTGAGCGTCTGCTTTGAAACGGACCGCAGACGTATTGATTCTCTGCAGTGTGGAGGTCTGCTCGGTTTATATGGAGGGTTTGAATGGGGCTGTTAGGCTCTGGCAGGTTTACCTTCTTCCCTAGACAGGTAATATTGCTTTCTATTATTATATCTATTATTTCTGCTGTTTAATCACAGTATTAGGAGCTCGGTCTCATGAAAATGCATATAAATAGTACGCCAAATAAAAACAAAGCATTGCGTGGAACTAAAGAGGGAGCGTTAATGTCACAAGAGGGAGCCTTGCGTTAGTGTGTAAAGTTTTGTTCTGCTGAGATTCAGAAGAGTTTGTGTTTTGGTGGTTTAGGGCTTTCCATTGCGCTGAAGAGAGGAGCTTATGTTTGTGCTGTTTCTGTCCTTACAATGAAAATCAACAGGATTCAAAACCCACAAACTTCCAGGCATTCTTCTAAAACATCACCTTCTATGGTTCGCATTAGTAACTCATACAGGCTTGGACTGATATGAGGTGAGTAAATGATGACAGAATGATCATTTCTGAGTATACTGACATATGTTTCTTTATCTGATTCTCAGTTGCCAGTCACTGTGTTTTTTGTATTTTTTTTAACTGGTCTAACTGGCAAAACTGTGCTGTTCAACTAGCAAGGTCATTATAGTCTACCAGCGAATGACTGTTCTGTTAGTTAGTTCTTCTATGGCAGACACAAGGCATGAGTTAAAAAGACTTCATCACTGCAGCACTTAACACCGGCCCCACAGTCCGCCATCATTTTGTTCTGAGGCAGTCTCTTCACACCAGAGGCAATGTCTTTGGCCGTCCTTGAGCGCACACACACACACTAGAGACACACAGGCAGAGAGAGATTGGAAAGGGTGTGAGGGTCCAATAGGGTTTTTAAGCTTCAGGGACGACCATTTGTATTCCTCTCACACTGATGACAGTACACACACACACTCTCTCGAGTCCCATATGCCCGGCTTGGTAATTAGAAACTAGTATATTTTCATAATGGAGGGCCACAGAAATGCGGATGCTGAGAAGGCTTTGGGTGGTTGTGTGTGTTTTGGCACCGGTGTTGATGGCATTAACACTGTCAAACTCGCTGTAACTCAGGCTTTAGCTGGGATTGCTATAGTAATTATTTTGGCAGCTCTCCGCTCTACATGTGCCATGGAGAGATTGTGCTGCGAGACTACTGGCTTTGCCATGTTTGTGCGGCCGAGCCAAAAGAAAGCAGTAGATTTTCCTGCTGGAGACGCGGAGAGAATACAAAGACAATGTTGGACTAGCGGCGTTACTCAGTTCTTCTCTCTCATTCTGTGTCTGTGTCTCATTCTAAATCTAGTTCTGATCCCATCGAAGTGATTTGTTCATGCATATGAAATCAATCGCAGTTAGACTGATTGCCGTTAGAGCTCTCTTACTCTGAGATTAAACACAGGCAGATAGCAAGACTTTGATTATTTCATTTAGCTGCTCCTGACACTGTGTTTCAGATTCATTATACAGGGAAATACACACTTACAAACACAGAAGATATCACACTGATGCAACAAGCACTTCTGAGGAAGAACTACTCACTGAATTTGCCATAATTTCTGAAGGCTATAGTGGCATAACAATTTCATTAACACTTCTTTCCAATTATTTATATAAATTTATTTGTATAGTTACATTTCACAATTACATGTATATGTTTGAGGCACTAACCCCTAAGCACTTCTCAACACTAGCAAACACAAAGGCAGACACATGCAGTGACAATAATTTTGGTAACAATGCAGTTATTTTTTTTAAATGACTTTGCCATACAAAAAAACAAAAAATAAATAAA
>NW_015542379.1:252591-258714 GCF_001515605.1 Sinocyclocheilus anshuiensis
TAAACAAACATGTGGGTGTCAGAACCTTACTGTAAAAAAATAATAATGGTAGCAACATTTTACAGATTTTACAGATTCTGTAATATATTATAGGATTACAGATTTACATGGGAAAAATTATGTTTGATACAATGTTACTTTAACATTAATATACCAAGTACTTAAACCTGTTTTGTAACAAGTAAAAACTAACAAGAAAGAAACTTAGAAAAAAAACTAAGAAGAAACATGGTTATTAAAAAAACAAACAAACATCAAATGTAAACACAAGGAATTCTAGGAATGTCCATTTTTTTTCACTGTTAATTACTACACTACTTTTTTGCTTTTAAAAACTGTACATCTAACAGTATTTTACTCTAAAATTACAATGTCTCCATCTACAACACTGTAAAATTGAAATGTTGAAATATCAAGCTATATATATTATGATTTTTGACTATACACAGTAACATTTTTACAGTCTTTTAATGTTAAAATTATGATTATTTACACAGTTAAAAAAGAAAAGGAAAAAGAAGATTTTTTTTCTCTAAATATACCTTTTGAAAATCCCAGGCTAAACGTAACATAGCCTACATCTGATTCAGGACAGATAATCTCAGAAACATATGCTACATATTCTTCATCATAGTCCAATTTCTCATCTGAAACTATTATGAAACAATTACTGATTTGTGTGAAACCACACGTGAAATAACGAGCCTATATGCGCCACTGCTGAGGTGCAGAGGGTCTGCAGACTCTGTTCTGATCATATTAATTATGTATTGAGTGTTTGCTTGTGTTTTAATGTCCCGCCTGGGCGACTTTCTACAACCTTTGTGATATATCAATACCTGGTTTGTCTTTTAATTAGGTATTGATTCTTATTTATTAAGGTGATTATTTTTGCTTTTTGTTTGTGTGCAGTAGAAAGAACTTGTTAAAGAAAAATATTCATTTGATGTAAAAACCAATGCTATCTTCATCGTGCTCTTTGTTTTCATTATGACTGGAAACAACAGCAGCTGGAAACAAGACTACACAAATAAACCAAGCAATATCGGTTCACACGCATCCATTACGCAGTAAGCCACATTCTGTGTAAGGCTTATGTCTGTAACATCAAATTTGCATGAGAGAAACAAGCCACAATTTTGAAAATTAACAGTGTGTCATCAAATTGTAATATATATGCGTAAATGAAGACAGGTGCATTAATGCTTGTTAACAGTGATCACGGTTGTTTCACGTGAATGCAATCAAACACACAATTAAAGTGCCTTCTTGTCATTCAAAGAGTAGATCATGGTGCTAGCAACAGCAAGTCAAGGGTTTAGATTCCCCAGGACTGAATGAATGGGGAAAACTGCACAGTTTGAACTCAATCTAAGCTGCTGTAGAATAAAAAAAAAAATCACTGGTCACTAAACCAACAAAAAGTTCCAGCAGACAGTGGAAAGACTGTGATTTCTTGGTTTAGTAGGAAGATTAGTGACTGTAAACTTATCTGGAAGCCGTTTAAGAGCATTGAACTGTATGAAATTGTCAGAGAAGAGTCTCCAGCAGTATCCTATTATCCAGAGAAAATCACCATGACAACTTCTTTGCCATTGCAGCTTTATATTCCACTGCTATGGAGTATAAAAAAGACATAGACAAAAAAAGAAAAGTGCTCTTCAACTCCATTTAACAGTGTGTGTGCGAGAAGAGCGTGCCCTCTGCATGATAAATAAGTGATTTCCTTGTGGCTTGTGTTCCTTGTAGAGCGGATCTCGCCGGCTCCGTGTCAGAAGGATGATTAGACACTGAGGAAGATGGATGGCCTGAGACTCCAGGACACACACCAGCTGGCAAAGATGACCGGCCTGCCTGATGAACACCAGGCTCATTAACCTTCCCACACAGGCTAAACTATTCATCACATGACATCTGTAGATAAGAGCGGCGATTTTTATGTTGCCTGCTCAATTTCACTCAAACACACCACTGACTAAATATGGCCACAGCGGCTCGTTTTCTCAGAAGACATTATGTGCTCGATCGCTGGATCAGGGTGCGGTGGTTTAATATGCACTTTTCACACCAGGATCTGTAGATGCTTCATCTCGGAGAGCAGATTTGGAGCACTTACAGATCATTTCATGCATACACTATGCCATATGAAGTAGTCTGAAGCTCAATCATTTACTAGCTCTGCTCCAAAACCTGGTGAGACGCCTAATAAGATCACTCATTCTAGTCTAAATCTAAAGTAGCTGCAGGTAGCACGAAAGCAGAAAATAAACCCAAAGAGAAAAAAAATCTAAGATGGCAAGACACAGATTATATTTCATTTAATGCTAAAAAATTTAAATACATTTTTATTTTTTAGTCTTCTATGTAAACAATAATTTACAGTCAGTTCAGCTCCATTAAAGAAACATAAACCTGAATTGTCGGATGTTTATTTTGCTATAATGACCAGCTGGATATACATTGCCTTGTAAAAACGAAGTACACTTAAAAAAAAAAAAAAGAGTACTTTGAAATAAAATGCTTTAAAAGAATAGCTATACTTAAGTGTGAACTGAATGTAATGTTTGCAGACACTTTATTTACAATTAAATAAAAATGTATTTAAGAAACTTTTATTAAATGCAAATAGTTGAACTTAAGAGTGCTTTTTGAACCACTTAAGTAGGACTTCAGTACATCTTTATATGTAATTTTATAATAATAACTTCTATAGTCTTTGAAATATGGTTAATGCACAATGCACTGACAGGCATTTATAATAAAATCAATTATACTTTAATGTCATTTCGATTAAAACACGTATGTCATGTTTTTCCGATATATGTGTATGATGAAGTTGCATGTAGTTCATTTAAAATATACTAACTTTAAATGTATTATCAAGTGACACACTACAGTTGAAATGATAATCAAGTGCTTTACATGTGCATTAATATGTTAGTCAGCACATCAAAATAAGTGTACGTTTTAAAATATTATTTAAACATTATTTAAAATGTATTTTAATGTAAATGTAAGTGCACTTTTTAAAGGTATACTTAAGTGTGTTACGAAAGTCATGAAAATAACTCTCTTTTAGTCCCTTAACGTGTCACGTCTATGAACAACACGCGTGAATGAATCAGTGCTTTGAGCGAATCGTTTGAATGAATGAGTCAATTAATCCGTCATAAACCGCAGCTTGTCGCCGCCTACTGGTGTATTGGTGTAAACTGCAGAAAGAAAAAAAATCTCACAGCCAGAAGAGTATTTTTATTCTGGTTGGATTGTTATTGATGGCATTGAAACCCACTGTGAGTTGAGTCTACTGTGTTGTTCACGTGTTTCAAACGAGTTACGATGCAGTCTTAGCTCCCTAGTTTCACAGAAAGATGCTAATGTGTGTTCAGTGGCTGATGTCCATGAAAAGCATAAAGTATTGCTGTGCTGTAAATCACGAGGTCTGATGACAAACACGCAGGCCTGTCTGTCACTCCCGTCTCTCTTTCTGTCATTTGGACGAGTGTTGATGCTGTTTAGCAGTCCAGTGAGCAGGCAGTGTCATGGTCAGGACGCTGTGATTGAGAATAATTAGCACCGGCTGACAGAATGGGCCCGCGGGACTCGTTCCAGCACAATATATTTAATTGAACTAAATGATACAGGAGAATAAATTAGCCGGCCATATCGAGTCATCCAGGGGGAAAAAAAAGAGACAGAGAGAAGAAGCTCGGCGGAGCATTCAGCTGTCGACCGCTCACGACATGAGTGTGTGTGTGTGTGTGTGTGTGTGTGAGTGTGTGCGTGCGTGCGTGCGTGCGTGTGTGTGTGTGCGTGAGTGTGTGTGCGTGTGCGTGAGTGTGTGTGTGCGTGTGTGTGCATGTGAGAGAGTGTGTGTGTGTGTGTGTGCGCGAGTGTGTGTGCGTGCGCGAGTGTGTGCGTGTGTGTGCATGTGAGAGAGTGTGTGTGTGTGTGTGTGCGCGAGTGTGTGTGCGTGCGCGAGTGTGTGCGTGTGTGTGCATGTGAGAGAGTGTGTGTGTGTGTGTGTGCGCGAGTGTGTGTGCGTGCGCGAGTGTGTGCGTGTGTGTGCATGTGAGAGAGTGTGTGTGTGTGTGTGTGCGCGAGTGTGTGTGCGTGCGCGAGTGTGTGCGTGTGTGTGCATGTGAGAGAGTGTGTGTGTGTGTGTGTGCGCGAGTGTGTGTGCGTGCGCGAGTGTGTGCGTGTGTGTGCATGTGAGAGAGTGTGTGTGTGTGTGTGTGCGCGAGTGTGTGTGCGTGCGCGAGTGTGTGCGTGTGTGTGCATGTGAGAGAGTGTGTGTGTGTGTGTGTGCGCGAGTGTGTGTGCGTGCGCGAGTGTGTGCGTGTGTGTGCATGTGAGAGAGTGTGTGTGTGTGTGTGTGCGCGAGTGTGTGTGCGTGCGCGAGTGTGTGCGTGTGTGTGCATGTGAGAGAGTGTGTGTGTGTGTGTGTGCGCGAGTGTGTGTGCGTGAGTGTGTGTGCGTGTGCGTGAGTGTGTGTGTGTGTGTGTGTATAAAAATAAATAAATAAATAAATAAAAGCAGCTAGAGGAGTCTTTTCCCCACAGTCCGTAGTCCAGAGGAAAATATAGTAATAGGGGCAATAATATGATGTTGTTTTTTTCCATATGAAAATACCTTTGATATAGCAAGATACATGCAAAATAACCTCTTCAACACTCAGACGCAGCAGATACTTGTCCCTCATAACCTCATAGAGCTCTACAGCTCATGAATTATAGGCCGAGCTGACTGATGACATGCTGTCAAATGTTTAAAATGACTCGAGAGAAAGTCTGGCAAAAAACAATGTGAGCAGACGATTGGGAAAAGATGCATAAAACAAGAAACTCTGTGGATATTCAGAGAGCCTTTCAAGAAGAACGTCAATGAAATGTCAGAGAGAGACAGAGCTAGTGGAAGAGAAAGCCTTTAAAGTGAAAAAAAGACTTGAGGGAAGATTTAAAGGGTGAAGGAAAGGTGAAAAGGTGACTGGAGGCCATAAACGAATCAAGAGAGAAAACTGAGATTAGAGATGCCTGAAATCCTCAGTACCCTTTTGGAAATCTGATCGAGCTCGGCAGGTGCTCCGAGTTTGTCATTTAGTTATTTATTTTTTCCATCTGACATTTGGGAATATCACCTCAAGTGGTAAATATGTGAATTATTTCACAGCAGATTGCAGCAAAATGACTGGAAATAACTGCTTACTGAAACATTCAAATGGACTTTTAAATATCACTGGGCAATTATTGATGAAGTCAGTAGCCATCAATAGAATTAAAGCAATCGTTCAGCCAAAAATGAAAATCTGCTGAAAATGTGCTCACCGTCTGGTCCTCCGAGATTAGGATGAGTTTGTTGCTTCATCAGGTTTGGAGAAATGTAGCATTGCATCAGTGTCTCAGCGATGGATGCTCTGCAGTGAATGGGTGCCGTCAGAATGAGAGTCCAAACAGCTAAAATAAGCGTCTTAATGCTGTATTTGTTTCAGCTTTAGTCTTCTCCAGATGTTAACTGATGGACTGGAGTGCTGTGGATTACTTGTGGATTATTGTGATGTTTTTATCAGCTCTCATTCTGACGGCACCCATTCACTGCAGAGCATCCATTGCTGAGACACTGATGCAATGCTGCATTTCTACAAATCTGATGAAGAAACAAACTCATCCTAATCTTGTGTGGCCTGAGGGTGAAGTAAATTGTCAGCTAATTTAAATTTCTGGGTGAACTGTTCCTGTAGGATCTGCTGTGTTTCCTTTATAAACTTATTGGTGACAGGCATTTATTGAACTTTACCGAGTAAAACATAAAATCCCAGAGATAGTTTGATCTGATGAGCTTTGGTAAAGGACAGGTTGATTCATCAGTCTCAATCTTGTGTGAATGTAAGAGACTGTTTGTTGCAGCGAACAAACATATTCTCACATTCAGAAAGTAAATAAGAGCAATTTTAGGTGATTTAGTAATGGCTAGTAACGGCTTAATGGCATCAGGGACTGCTGGAAAAAGATAAAGAAGTTTCTGAGCAGTGCATTTGTTCTTCAACTTACTCTAAAGGTGTGTGTGTGTGTGTGTGTGTGTGTGTGTGTGTGTGTGTGTGGGTGTGTGTGTGTGACTAGAATTTAG
>NW_015542379.1:259062-270131 GCF_001515605.1 Sinocyclocheilus anshuiensis
CTACCTATCTATCTATCTATCTATCTATCTATCTATCTACCTATCTGTCTATTTATCTATCTATCTATCTATCTATAAATAATGTATATCTATCTATCTATCTATCTATCTATCTATCTATCTATCTCAATTCTAACTCTTATCAAAATTCAAAATATATTTTTACAATGCACATCAAAAGCTCAAAGCAACTTGTTGATAAACTAAGCATTTTATAAGACATGATTTTGTTGATGTAATTATGTCACAGTCACGCGCTGGTGGGAAGTGAAGTCGCGTGATAAATCAGCTGCTGTCTATCATGTTAATTAGCGTCGCGCAAACGCGGAATTTCGCTTGTAAACTTCAGATCACATTTTAATTGGTTTGTGTCGTATTTTCTCGGTGGAAAAAACAATGTCCCCTCCAGTTACGCGAGTTAGCAGTGTTTATTCAGTGATAGGAGAGTTATTGTACATGCAGGCGGCTCATCTGTGTTGCACTTGTTGGCGCAGGCGAGCTCCAGACTGGCGTTGGCTCGGCGGAAGGCGGCGGAGCCGGAGCCGGAGCCGGTGCCGTATTCACTGCGCTCCAGAGCGCCGTTAGGAAACGCGTCTAATGTGATCGGTGTTCACCGAGCTGCAGATGAGCCGAAGGTAGCCTGAGCTGTCCTGATGACTGCCAAACTCTTTCTTTCTGCTGCGGTGTGTGTGAACAGTGCTGGGAATGGTACTTTGGAAATGCAATAGGTTACGGATTACAAGATACACTACTTAAAATGTAATAAGTAGTGTAACCAGTGTTTGGGGTAACGCATTACAAGTAACGCGAGTTATGTAATCAGATTACTTGTAAGTAACTAGTAAAGTAACGCATTACTTTTTAATTTAGAAGGAAATATGAGTTACTTTTTCAAATAAGTAACAGCAGTTTCTTTGTTTCCCGCGTATTGACTGATAGCTCTGGTGTTGCCATGTTGAGAGAAATCGGGAGTAAGTGCAGAGGCACGTGACCCCTCAGATTTTTGAGCCAAGTGGATTTTGAATGCAACTTCCAAAAGACAAAAAATAACCGAATAATATTTTTTTTATAACACCGGCGTGATTAGAACGTTCAGTGCAGCACATCATCAGCTGCTAAATTCAAATCTGCATTCACTGGCTGGCGCTGAGCCGTTATAAACAATCACACACGATTCTGTTGAGCTTATGAATGCAATGACCAATCAGAGGCGTTCAGATGAGTCATGCGCGCGCTCTCTGACTGAATTCTGCTCTCTGGCCAATTCTCTCATCAGAAACGACAAACTGCAGAAACCTTCATCACTTGAATTAAGATTACAAAATAATGTAATTTTAATAAGTTGTAATTTTAAAGCACAGCCACCACAAAGTCAGGCTTTAGCACGTGTTTTTACTTTGAGATTGTTCTGAGGTTAAATGCAGATTTAAAATCATAAGATATAGTTATGAGACTGTTTTTGTGCAAATCCTTGCACAGCTGTGACAAGAAACATTGGCATCTAACAATGCTTTGGAAACAAAAGTTAATCTTAAAAAAATAAAGGATTTACATCTACCCAAATAGGAATGTCCTATTCTGCGTGTAAACTCCTGAAACAGTGGTGTTAGATTTTAGAGCAATTTGGGATGAATTTTACTGTAATTTAATTACACGTTTTTTCTCAGTAACTGTAACAGATTGCAGTTACATTTAATTAAATGATGTAATTCTATTACATGTAGCTAGCTACTCCCCAACACTGGCTGTGAATAACATTTTCTTCATTAGAGACACAAAGCTGCACGTGTAAAGAAGGACAATGCGAAAACCAAGCATGCAAAAGCCAAACCTCCTTCAACAGAGAACCAGAGCATCTCTGAGGTGTGTGACACGGTCAAGGTGAGAAATATTCCATATGAGCTAGACGTATACATAAATTGAGGCGGCATTGTGTGTTTGTATGCTATTATTTGCTCTATTCATTATTGCAAGGTCCTCGTGTGTGTCTGTCTTTTTCATTTTGTTGTTCTCAGCAGCCTGTTCCACACACTGATGTCTGTCAGGACTCTGAGCATCTTCAGAAACGGGCTGATGCTCCTCCGGCTTTCTCCTGCCTGTTGCTCAACATCCCAGATGTGGATTCTGCAGACGCTGGTGATGCTCAGATGTGCAGTGAATATGTGCGTGACATCTACGCTTATTTACAACAGCTCGAGGTGAAGAGACCACAAAGAGTTGGGGTTAAAGATTGAGAAACTTGGTAAAGCAGCACAATTGTCATGCATGCAGTCCAGATGACTTGTACTACTTTGCATTAAAGGAACAGTTCACCCAAATGTGAAAATGTGCTCACCCTCAGTCCATCCAAGATTAGGATGAGTTATAGATGAGATGTAGATCACCAATGGATGCTCTGCAGTGAATGGGTGCCGTCAGAATGAGAGTCCAAACAGCTGATAAAAACATCACAATAATCCACAAGTAATCCACAGCACTCCAGTCCATCAGTTAACATCTGGAGAAGACAAAAGCTGAGACAAATCCAGCATTAAGACGTTTTTAACGAAAAAAAATGGCCTGGTGTGAATCAGGAGAGAAATCTGCACAGATCAAGCAGCGTTTACAAGCCAAAACATCTCTAAACAAATATGTGGCTGGATCTTGATGTGGATTTTTCACTGGAGGAAGTGTTATTATGAATTTTAGACTGAAGCAACATATTAAAGTTAAAAATGTCTTAAAGATGAATTTGTTTCTTTGGTCTTCTCAAGATGTTAATGGATTCATTCTGACGGCACCCATTCACTGCAGAGGATCCACTGGTGAGCAAGTGATGCAATGACGCATTTCTCCAAATCTGATGAAGAAACAAACTCGAATTAAGTTTTCAGCAAATTTACTGTTCCTTTAAATCATTGACATCTTTAGCTTAGAGAGAATTTAATGGCTCAAGTTTAATGCACTGATGCATGAAATGCGCCGCTCGTGCATCATGCAGGTGTTTGTCATCTTGACTAATTGAGCGTCATGATTGTGTCTTTACAAGGTTCCCGTGATTAATGCATCACCGTGTATAAAGGTTGATGTTTGTGTTTACTAGTCTTGCTTGAATGCATGCTTCTCTAGGTTGCGATGGCCATCAGGCCGTGTTATCTGGAAGGTCAGGAGGTGAGCGGAGACATGCGAGCGGTCACCATCGACTGGCTCATGCAGGTACAGCGAGAGTTCAAACTGCGGCAGGAGACCCTCCTCATGACCGTCAGCATCATCGACAGCTTCCTTCAGGTTTGCGATGCTCAATTCTCCTCTTAAATGTGTCAGTAATGGTGATGTCTTCTCATATTGATCTTCAGAGCCCTGAATGAGCGCTGCTCAGTGTGTCAGTCCACTAATGAGGTCTGATATTTGTAGATTTGCTTGCACTCTAATGCATTCAGTCGCGTCTGAATGTTTTTAAAGAGTAACCCGGTGCCCAAGAAGTATTTGCAGCTGGTGTGTGTGACTGCAATGCTGTTGGCATCAAAGTACGAGGAGATTTACCCGCCCACAGTGGGAGACTTTGTGTTCGTGTCGGATGGCACATACAGCTGTGGAGACATTCGGAGAATGGAGAGAACTATCTTAAAGCGCTTAAACGACAGCCTCGGCCGACCTTTTCCTACTCTCTTCCTACAGAGGGCCTGTAAGGTTGGACAGGTGATTTATACACTACTGCTCAAAGGTTTGGGGTTAGTAAGACGTTCTTAAAATGTCTCTTCTGCTCTCAAAACCTGAATTTATTTGGTCAAAATTACAGTAATATTGTGAAAAATTATTAGTTTAAAACAGCTGTTTTCTATGTGAATATCTGTTAAACTGTAATTTATTTCTGTGATCAAAGCTGAATTTTCAGCATCATTGCTCCAGTCTTCAGTGTCACATGATCTTCAGAAATCATTCTAATCATTAATAAATAATTAATGACCCTAAAAGCAATATTTCACCCAAAAATGAAAATTTGCTGTTAATTTCCTCACCCTCAGGCCATCAAAGATGTCTTTTTTTTTTTTCTTCCTTCCCTCAGTAGAACCATAAAGAAGTTTTTTAGCTCAAACTGTGGTCCTTGGCGGTCAAAAAAAGCATATCAGGCAACACAACATTACCACCTATGGCTCCTGATTATATATATAGAGGTCTTATGAAGCAAAACAATCAGTCTGTGCAGTAAACTGAACTTGTAATCCTCTGGCAAACAGGGAAATCTGATTATTTTCCATGAACTGGTTCTTTCAGACAGTTTGTTTCAATGAACTGCCCAATATGTTTATGTAAGTAGTGATGCATTTTATTTTTCAGGATTCACAGATGAATAGAAAGTTCAAAAGAACAGCATTTATTTGAAATGGAAATCTGTTGTAACATTATAAATGTCTTTACTGTTACTTTTGATCAATTTAATGCATCCTTGCTGAAGAGTATTTTTCTAAAATATTACTGACTCTAAACTGTAGTGAATGTTTTTATTAATTGATTTATTTTATTTTGTGTTAAAGATTGATTAATATCGGAATGATCATGTTTGAGTTGCAACAGATCCTTCTCTGTGGCAGCATGGGAATGGAAAATTGCACATCTTTTGCTCACTCACTTTAAAAGAAAAAAGTCAGCAATTAAAAAAAGAAAACACATTTCCAGTCATGTCAATTTTTATTTTGGCTAGAATTTCAGATTTCCAGGAAAATAGTATTTATTTAGACTGGATCTAAAACCTTCACTCTTGTTCTGCTCTCTTTGGCATGAAAAGCCACGCACTGATTGGTTCTCCTGCTGCTGTCGACTGCAGGCCGGTGCGAGGGAACGCGAGCTGGCGTCGTTCCTGATAGAAGTGTCCGCTCTGGACTATGATCTGGTCCACGTTCCTCCGTCTCTCACTGCAGCGGCTGCGTTTGCAGCATCTCAGAGGATTCTTGGCTGTGGCCTGTGGGTGAGGCCTTCTCTTCCCCTCAGCCTTCAGCCGTGTATTTGTCATTAACGTGGTGCTCGGTGTGAGAGTAGTTGATCTGCATGTGTAAAACGCTCTGCAAAGCACACGTCTGTTTGAGTATTAAACCGGCGTTTAGGGAAGCCTGTGAAATATTGAAAGTAATCCACTGGCAGCGAAACCATGTGAACGTTTCATCTTGATCATGACTGTTTTGGCAGAGCGCGAGTCTGCAGCATTACACCGGCTACAGCGAGGAGACTTTAGCTCCGGTGATGCAGGCCGTCATACGGATTCTGGAGGAGGTTACTGACCAATGCAAGGTGAGACCAATCTCATGGAGATGATGAACGCTTAAATATGTGGTATGCATTTCTCTTCTCATGGCTCTTTGATGCATTGCTTTTGTTGTTCTGATGTAAGATGCTTTGGAAGCATCTGCTAAATGCATGAGTGTTTTCCTCAGTTGCAGGAGATTAAGAGCAGGTTCGTGAAGGTTTCTAAAAGCATCTGCAAGGTCGACGGATTCTCCAGTGATCTTTGGCACAAAGATCAGTTTTAGTTTTGAGGCACTTGAAGAGTTTTTAGGCACTTAAACTGATTTGTATCAGGTTTTAATTATGCCTTTTAATCCCATGATTTTGTTGCATAAAATGTTTTATATCAAGCTAAAGTGTCTGTACTATGTTGCATGAATGAAAGCCAGAGAATTAACTGATGTATTTACGTAAATGTAAGTCTGCATTTGATACCGAGACGGTCAATAAATGAGTATTCATTTGATTACAAAACCCATGCAATTTAATTTTCTTCAAACCAATTTTTGTCTAAAACTATTGCAAATAAATGACTGAATTGGGGTCCAGAGTCTTTCATTTGTGGACTATTTACTGTGACGGCGAATCAAACTGGGCAAATTAAATGTGTGACTCTCTCAGGATCGTTGAACTGCTTTGCTGCATGCTATGTTTTGTCCTGAAGGACACTGGTGTTAAAGAGAACTATTACTTCATAAAACGCCACAACAGTGTGTCCCTGGCTCCTGTAACTAATGTGTGTCTGTGTCTTAGTTCGCACACACATACAACAAAGAGTGTTTACTGCATGCCGGAGTTTGATTGGGAAATGCAGCAGGATTTGTAAATGATTTAATTTCTCATTTTAAATGACATTGCTTTTCACGTTTCTGAAGCAAGGACTTTGAATGTATTCGAACAGACTGATGCGCACACATTTGGATTGGGTTTGTTTTTGTAAAAGCATTGGGTTTTTGTCATGCAAAAGGATGTTTCCGCTGCTGTCCAGGTGTTCATTTGCACATCTGACAGACTGCTGGCACACAATGTGAATCTCTTACAGGTGTCTTAAGTGTCTACTGACCTGAAGAATGAACTCTGGAATGTTTTATTCACCAACACTCTTCAAGATTCAAGGCTTTTATCTTGTTAGGCCACATTAGAATATTTTCATCTTTTCTGCCTCTTTCATTGCAAATGCCTGTAACCCAGATTTCAGCTGTTTTTAACTCGTGTTCTGGTCACTTTGACCCGGAGAGGGTTTTCTGCTTCCAGAAAGTGCTAGTTGATGTTCGCATTGGAGTAAACCTACTGACTTTGCCCACACAGTGTATCAAAACTTCCCAATAATTTTTGTACCTTTTTGCCTTTTTATTTGACCCCACTTTGTTACACTTGATGCATTTCCAGACAAAAAAGACCGGCCTACAAAAAATAGCCTGAAAATGCTTTATCTTTTAATCTTGGATTTGGTCTCTTTATCAGTGTTTTCTTTCAATTAGCACAGGTTTTGATTGATCATAGGCCTCATTGATCTGAGCATTTGCAGCAGTTTTTGAGTGAATATTGATATTATCCACAAATTTTTTTTCCACTCAAAAGCTGAAATGCATGAGTTCAGATCAATGAGACCCACGATCAATCAAAACCTGTGCTAACTGAAAGACAATTTGATAAAGATTAAATCCAATATTTGCTGATAATATAGCATAATGAGAGATTAACAAGCAATTTCTAAACAAAAAAAAACGGTAATCTTTGACCGGCAATGTTTAAGAACCTATAATGCAACATACAGAATGAATTGTTGAACACGGGTTGCTGCAGTGCAAATAACTTTAGGTCAAAAATAGGGTGAAGTCAGCAAAATGTAATGAATGCAGACAGCCAAGTCATCAAATAGGCTGTGAGAAATGCGCAATAATAGCACCACGAATACAACACCAGAAATCAGTGCGCATTTCCCATTTATAAGAAAAAGTGTTTTTGACTTTTTTTTTTTTTTTTTTACTGCCAAAACACCAGCCACAGCACTATCCCGAGCATCTGTTTGTCACAGCAAAGTTTTCCGATGCACGAGTTAACCCTCTGGTGCGGAGTTGCCATATGGCAACAATTAATTTCTACTCATTTCCTTGTTATTCTGGGAAAAAAATAAAAAAATACAATATTGCACTATGGGAATTAAAAGGGCAGGCCTTAAAGGGATAGTTCACCCAAAAATGAAAATGTGATGTTTATCTGCTTACCCCCAGGGCGTCCAAGCCCTTTAAGGTAGTCAATGATGTGCTGTTTTTAAGTCACATGATATTTAAATGTTAGTCCAAACTCTTTTTCTCCAATGTCATCCTCACACAGAACACACCTGTTGAAGTGCAGAAATTGCTCTGTTAACCTCATTTCTAAACACATCTTCTCAAGGGGGATTTTTTTATTCACAATTTAACTTTATCTAACATAGTTTTACTGTAAATTGAAAAAAAAAATCAATGTTTCCATATGGCAAAGCTGTACCACAGTAGAATTGCAGTAATGTATTTTCCCATTTTACAGATAGTAGCGTCAATATGATTGCAGTTATTTATTTATTTGAAGTGTTTATTGTAGTATAGTTGTATTTGTATATAAAAAATATTTCTTACAAAAAAATGAATACAGCAATATTTTACAGAAAGGCCAACAGGAAGAGTGCAGAGTTAGATGATAGGGATCTACTTATTTTCGCGCAAAATTCAACACGTGTCTGAAAAATCCTTGCTTTCTCATGTGTTTCCAGTGTCAGAGTGCACCGATAGATGGCAGTGAGTATCTCAGGTAGAAATTCCCAATATATCCCAGCAGCCGCTCAGCTGTCACACACACACACACACACACACACACACACACACGGAGAGAGCGCAGGAGTCTCGCGCAGAGTTTCACCAAACAGAAAGTGCTAGAGTCGGGGAACGGGCACTTCACGCCGCCGGAGCCGGAGACACAGCAGTCGGACGGGGACTCGTACGGATACATCTCGTATCGGAGTTGTGAGCAATGCGCTGGCAGCATGGCCAGATGGTTTAAGGAGCACCTGGGTTTCAAAACCACCAAAGCCCCGCCACCGGCGCCTCCGAAACCGGACTACCGACACTTCCACACCGCCGTCTCCAGCCTCCAGACGCCGCTGGGCACCGGGTTACTGTCCGCGCAGCCCGACATCCTCACCGCCTACAAACTCCAGAAGGAGCTGGACTTCGAGGATCCGTACACGCCGGGCGGAACCGTGCCCTTCTCCACCGGACCGAGCTCCGCGGCGGAGGTCAAGTACGCGTCTCCGAAGCACCGGCTGATCAAGGTGGAGGCGGTCAGACCCCCCTGCTCCCCGCCCGCTGACCCCGAGAACGGCACGCAGGAGAAGGTAAGAGCGCTCACCTCCGCAGGTAGGGACCAGATTGGGTAACACTTTACAATAAGGTGCCATTTGTTAACATGCGTTAATGTAGACATGAACAAACCATGATCAATACATTTATTACACTATTTATTCATCTTTGTTAACGTTAGTTAATAAACATACAGTCGTTAGTTCATGTTAGTTCATAGTGCATTAACTAATGTTAACAAACACAACTTGAGATAATGCATTAGTAAATGCTGAAATTAACATGTTTTATTAGATTGTGCTGGGTTTAACTCATTGAGAACATTTTTTTTCAGTTGACTCTTTTGAAGAGATTTTTAACAGAGTTGAGCCAAATACAGTTTTGGAGGTTTTAGCAAAAATTAATGATAAAAACATGATATAATTCAGCCATAATATTTCTCGAAGCTGGAATGACGTTAAACAAACAAACAAACAAACAATGGGACACAGGAGCATCACTCCATCTACTTACATATGCGTTATTTTAGGTTTTATTTATTTGTAAAATAATTTTTTGTTCATTTTATGTAGTTTTAGTGAAAATTTTTTTATTAGATGTTTTGTTTCATTATTGTTTTATTAATTTGTGACCCTGTGACCCAATTTTCAATAAATACTCTTTCCACTGATGTATGGTTTGTTAGGATAGGACAATATTTGGCTGAGATACAACTATTTGAAAATCTGGAATCTGAGGGTGCAAAAAAATCTAAATATTGAGAAAATCATCTTTAAAGTTGTTCAAATGAAGTTCTTAGCAATGCAAGGAAGATATTTTACATTAACCTAATGAATCAAAAACACAAATGTCATGAATGCACACAGCCAAGCCATCAAATATGGGAAATGCGCAATAATAGCACACTAGAAATCAGTGCGTTTCAATTTTTAAGAAAAACAGGGTTTTTGAATTCATTAGATGAATTGATTAATTAGATCAAAACTTAATCAAAAATTAAGTTTTGATATATTTACGGTAGGAAATTTACAAAATATCTTCATGGAACATGATCTTTACTTAATATCCTAATGATTTTTGGCATAAAAGAAAAATCAATAATTTTGCCCCATACAATGTATTGTTGGCTATTGCTACAAATATACCCCAGCGACTTAACACTGCTTTTGTGCTGCAGGGACACATTTAGTACAAGTTAAAAATAAAAAATTGAAGAATAAAAGTTCATTTAATTTTTTTCATATTTATATTTAAACATTGTCATCACAGTGTGAAAATATTTGACAATAACAGGGTTCACACATTCTGGCATACTTTGTGAGGATGAAGGCCACGCTTTAGCAGAGAAGGTCTGCGTCAAACTGGTCAAACGAGTTGTTTTATGTGCTCCACAGCGGTTATGAGCTGTTACCGACATCCAGAAACACAATCCGTGGGTCTGAGTTTGGGTTTGACTGCTGTTAACATCCATAAACATCTGCAGGACTTTTATATGGCTTTTGGTTATTCTTGATATTTTAGGAATTATAGAGTCATTATAGTGCCCATATATGTTATATTGCTTTCCATATTTTCTGGGGTGGAAGTGAGAATGGTTTGTTAGACATTCGTTACCATTGCTCCAGAAGGTGGCTGTGCTTTGGATTCGTCCCACATGCAAATCAAACCACGCAGGATGAAAATGACCTCGCAGAGGTCGACAGTAATGGTGAACTTTGACCTCCAGTGGAAGTCAGCCATTTGCCCCTAGAGTCTTAATGACCGTTTTTAACCTAATAAAGTGATACATTTTATGGTGTGATCAGTGGAACTCTGAATGCGTGCACATCTTCCTCTGCGCTTCATTCCTGCCACACCTTACGCTCTCAGGTGAGTGATATGATGCAAGCGCAGAATGCACGCTTCAGACAGTGATGTCATGCAGTGCACACATGTTTATCTTCAGTCAGGTGCATACTACAGCTTGCTGTCGCTGTCATTCTCGTTCTTGCGGAGCTGATCAACGTTTCAAGCCTTCTCGGGCTCCTCTCAAACACAGACAACAAGCAACGGACTCATCAATCCTGGTAAATACTGCAGCTTCTGCGCGGTCTAATTAAAAGCTGCAGTCGCTCAGAGAGTGTTGTTTGTGCTGGCCAGCTCTCTTATCAAGTGCTGTTTGTCCCGGTTTCTGAATTACAAGGTTGTTGAAGGAAGAGATACACTGTTAAAAAGGTTCTTCACAGTGATGCCATAGAAGAACCATTTGTGCTTCCACAAAGAACCTTCTTTCGCCACAAATAACTTTTTGTGAAACAGAAAGGTTCTTTCAGATGTTAAAGGTTCTTTATGGAACCATTTAGACAAAAAAAGGTTCTCCTATGGCATCCTGAAGCAATACAGTAAATACAGTAAAAATGAGAAATATTATTAGAATCTAAAACAGCTGTTTTCTATGTGAATATCTGTTAAACTGTAATGTATTTCTGT
>NW_015542379.1:270285-276047 GCF_001515605.1 Sinocyclocheilus anshuiensis
TGTGTCTTAGGACATCAATGTGTCGTCACGAGCCGCAGGGTTTAATTTGGATTTGTCCGTGCATGTTTTTTTTACTCTCATAGATGTTGTTACCATTGCCATACATTATACGACTGATAGACTGCAACAGTTGGAGATAAAAATCATCAAATGTGTTCTACTGAAGAAACAAAGTCACCTACATCTTGGATGCCCTGGGGGTAAGCAGATAAACATCACATTTTCATGTTGGGGTGAACTATCCCTTTAAGGTAGTCAATGATGTGCTGTTTTTAAGTCACATGATATTTAAATGTTAGTCCAAACTCTTTTTCTCCAATGTCATCCTCACACAGAACACACCTGTTGAAGTGCAGAAATTGCTCTGTTAACCTCATTTCTAAACACATCTTCTCAAGGGGGATTTTTTTATTCACAATTTAACTTTATCTAACATAGTTTTACTGTAAATTGAAAAAAAAAATCAATGTTTCCATATGGCAAAGCTGTACCACAGTAGAATTGCAGTAATGTATTTTCCCATTTTACAGATAGTAGCGTCAATATGATTGCAGTTATTTATTTATTTGAAGTGTTTATTGTAGTATAGTTGTATTTGTATATAAAAAATATTTCTTACAAAAAAATGAATACAGCAATATTTTACAGAAAGGCCAACAGGAAGAGTGCAGAGTTAGATGATAGGGATCTACTTATTTTCGCGCAAAATTCAACACGTGTCTGAAAAATCCTTGCTTTCTCATGTGTTTCCAGTGTCAGAGTGCACCGATAGATGGCAGTGAGTATCTCAGGTAGAAATTCCCAATATATCCCAGCAGCCGCTCAGCTGTCACACACACACACACACACACACACGCGCGCAGAGAGCGCAGAGTTTCTCCAAACAGAAAGTGCTAGAGTCGGTGAACGGGAGCCACAGCAGCACTCGGATTAATCTCGTATCGGAGTCGTGAGCGATGCGCTGGCAGCATGGCCAGATGGTTCAAGGAGCACCTGGGTTTCAAAACCACCAAAGCCCCGCCACCGGCGCCTCCGAAACCGGACTACCGACACTTCCACACCGCCGTCTCCAGCCTCCAGACGCCGCTGGGCACCGGGTTACTGTCCGCGCAGCCCGACATCCTCACCGCCTACAAACTCCAGAAGGAGCTGGACTTCGAGGATCCGTACACGCCGGGCGGAACCGTGCCCTTCTCCACCGGACCGAGCTCCGCGGCGGAGGTCAAGTACGCGTCTCCGAAGCACCGGCTGATCAAGGTGGAGGCGGTCAGACCCCCCTGCTCCCCGCCCGCTGACCCCGAGAACGGCACGCAGGAGAAGGTAAGAGCGCTCACCTCCGCAGGTAGGGACCAGATTGGGTAACACTTTACAATAAGGTGCCATTTGTTAACATGCGTTAATGTAGACATGAACAAACCATGATCAATACATTTATTACACTATTTATTCATCTTTGTTAACGTTAGTTAATAAACATACAGTCGTTAGTTCATGTTAGTTCATAGTGCATTAACTAATGTTAACAAACACAACTTGAGATAATGCATTAGTAAATGCTGAAATTAACATGTTTTATTAGATTGTGCTGGGTTTAACTCATTGAGAACATTTTTTTTCAGTTGACTCTTTTGAAGAGATTTTTAACAGAGTTGAGCCAAATACAGTTTTGGAGGTTTTAGCAAAAATTAATGATAAAAACATGATATAATTCAGCCATAATATTTCTCGAAGCTGGAATGACGTTAAACAAACAAACAAACAAACAATGGGACACAGGAGCATCACTCCATCTACTTACATATGCGTTATTTTAGGTTTTATTTATTTGTAAAATAATTTTTTGTTAATTTTATGTAGTTTTAGTGAAAATTTTTTTATTAGATGTTTTGTTTCATTATTGTTTTATTAATTTGTGACCCTGTGACCCAATTTTCAATAAATACTCTTTCCACTGATGTATGGTTTGTTAGGATAGGACAATATTTGGCTGAGATACAACTATTTGAAAATCTGGAATCTGAGGGTGCAAAAAAATCTAAATATTGAGAAAATCATCTTTAAAGTTGTTCAAATGAAGTTCTTAGCAATGCAAGGAAGATATTTTACATTAACCTAATGAATCAAAAACACAAATGTCATGAATGCACACAGCCAAGCCATCAAATATGGGAAATGCGCAATAATAGCACACTAGAAATCAGTGCGTTTCAATTTTTAAGAAAAACAGGGTTTTTGAATTCATTAGATTAATTGATTAATTAGATCAAAACTTAATCAAAAATTAAGTTTTGATATATTTACGGTAGGAAATTTACAAAATATCTTCATGGAACATGATCTTTACTTAATATCCTAATGATTTTTGGCATAAAAGAAAAATCAATAATTTTGCCCCATACAATGTATTGTTGGCTATTGCTACAAATATACCCCAGCGACTTAACACTGCTTTTGTGCTGCAGGGACACATTTAGTACAAGTTAAAAATAAAAAATTGAAGAATAAAAGTTCATTTAATTTTTTTCATATTTATATTTAAACATTGTCATCACAGTGTGAAAATATTTGACAATAACAGGGTTCACACATTCTGGCATACTTTGTGAGGATGAAGGCCACGCTTTAGCAGAGAAGGTCTGCGTCAAACTGGTCAAACGAGTTGTTTTATGTGCTCCACAGCGGTTATGAGCTGTTACCGACATCCAGAAACACAATCCGTGGGTCTGAGTTTGGGTTTGACTGCTGTTAACATCCATAAACATCTGCAGGACTTTTATATGGCTTTTGGTTATTCTTGATATTTTAGGAATTATAGAGTCATTATAGTGCCCATATATGTTATATTGCTTTCCATATTTTCTGGGGTGGAAGTGAGAATGGTTTGTTAGACATTCGTTACCATTGCTCCAGAAGGTGGCTGTGCTTTGGATTCGTCCCACATGCAAATCAAACCACGCAGGATGAAAATGACCTCGCAGAGGTCGACAGTAATGGTGAACTTTGACCTCCAGTGGAAGTCAGCCATTTGCCCCTAGAGTCTTAATGACCGTTTTTAACCTAATAAAGTGATACATTTTATGGTGTGATCAGTGGAACTCTGAATGCGTGCACATCTTCCTCTGCGCTTCATTCCTGCCACACCTTACGCTCTCAGGTGAGTGATATGATGCAAGCGCAGAATGCACGCTTCAGACAGTGATGTCATGCAGTGCACACATGTTTATCTTCAGTCAGGTGCATACTACAGCTTGCTGTCGCTGTCATTCTCGTTCTTGCGGAGCTGATCAACGTTTCAAGCCTTCTCGGGCTCCTCTCAAACACAGACAACAAGCAACGGACTCATCAATCCTGGTAAATACTGCAGCTTCTGCGCGGTCTAATTAAAAGCTGCAGTCGCTCAGAGAGTGTTGTTTGTGCTGGCCAGCTCTCTTATCAAGTGCTGTTTGTCCCGGTTTCTGAATTACAAGGTTGTTGAAGGAAGAGATACACTGTTAAAAAGGTTCTTCACAGTGATGCCATAGAAGAACCATTTGTGCTTCCACAAAGAACCTTCTTTCGCCACAAATAACTTTTTGTGAAACAGAAAGGTTCTTTCAGATGTTAAAGGTTCTTTATGGAACCATTTAGACAAAAAAAGGTTCTTCTATGGCATCCTGAAGCAATACAGTAAATACAGTAAAAATGTGAAATATTATTAGAATCTAAAACAGCTGTTTTCTATGTGAATATCTGTTAAACTGTAATGTATTTCTGTGATGCGCAGCTGTTTTTTGTATTTTCAGCATCATTACTCCAGTCTTCAGTGTCACATGATCTTCAGAAATCATTTTAATATGCAGTTAAATCTATGACCCTAAAAATTAAAGGGATATTTCACCCAAAAATTTGCTGTTCATTTACTCACGCTCAGGCCATCAAAGATGTAGATGATTGTTTTTCTTCGGTAGAACAGTAAAGAAGATTTTTAGCTGAAACCGTGCTCCTTGGTGATTCATAAAATGCAAGTCATTGGCTTCCGGCACTTTCAGAGTCAAAAAACATATCAGGCAACACACAATTAATATGCGTGGCTCCTGATGAGGTCTTATGAAACTAAATGATCAGTCTGTGCAAGAAACTGAACATTATTTACAGTATTGTTACTGTAATCCAGAGCCTGATGGGGGAATCTGATTCTTCTCCATGAACTGGTTCTTTTAGACGGTTCGTTTCAAACCGACTCACTAGTTTATGTAATCACACAATGACATAACATACGCAATTATATTATTAAAGCACCCAATAATGATGTGAAACGTGGATGTTTTATAGTCTAAAGCATATAAAGTAAAGAAACTAGTCTTTAGTTTTGATTGAGTAACTTGTAGATCTGTGCTGCTCGAGCCGTGAACTGATTCAGACGCTTCAGTCCGATTTGGTGAACTGATTCATCTAGAATGATTCGTTCATGAAGCAGACACCGTTCGCCTGAGGCTCTGGATTACAGGTAATAATGCTGTAAATAATGTTCAGTTTCTTGCACAGACCGATCGTTTCGCTTCGTAAGACCTCCATATATCATCAGGAGCCACAGAGATTCACACTCTAAAACAAATCTGTTTCTCACCAGAATTGTGAGATATAACCTCGGAATTTAAAGAAAAAAGTCAGACTTTTTAAATATAAACTCAAAATTACCTTTTTTATTCTTTTACTCCATGGCTTGCATAGACTGCTACGTTAAAACTGGCATTTTCTGCCACCAGATAGGCTCCGCCCACAAAAACCGTCATCACTGTTTGCAAACACTGAAATTGGTCTATTTAGTGTTGGCAGGCATCATAGATTGGTTATCTGCGTGGGAACGTCATCATTATGCTCCGTCCGTCGCAGTGCTTCTGCTTTATCGACCGCTGAGGCTGAAACACAAGTAACCTGCTAGTGCTGTGAAAAGGCCAACTAATGTCTTAATTACTTGACAAGTGGATGATAATTATGTAAATGCTTTCCTAATGCTCAGAATGACAATATCTTTTGCTCTATCTTGATTTTAAAACCACAGCAGCGTTCAGTCATTGCTTTAGTTTGTTCAGTATTGCAGGGGATTCTCAGGACAGAGAGATCTAACTGTGTCTGTTTAGCGTGTGAATGTAATATCCAATCAGAGGCATTTAAAGGGACAGTTCACCCAAAAATGCTCATTCTGTCGTCATCTGCTCACCCTCATCTTGTTCCAAACCTGTGTGAGTTTCATTCAGCTGTTGAACACAAGAAGAAGATATTTTGAAGAATGTTGGAAACCAAGCAGTTGCTGGCAGCCATTGACTTCCATAGTATTTTTGGAATATCTTGGTCACCGATATTCTTCAAAATATCTTGATATTTTAAAACCGTGTTTATGTATAAATATTTAAAGTCTACATCGTTTTAAAGTATAATTTACTTATTACCATTATTAATAAACTCATTTAAGTTTTTTGAACAGTTAAACTAGTTAAATGGCTTAAACATTCTTTCCTGGTTTCTTTTTTCTACTGAAACTGTTTTAAGCATGAAATTGTACTGCATTGATACTGACTACTGAAATATTGGTATTGTGGCAACACAGATTTATTATAATTAAAACCTAAGCAGTGAAATATGGTAAGCTGACACGTTCGCTTATGATTTATTTGTTGTTATTGTGTTTTTGTTGTTGCGATCAGACCTTCTCGGCTGAGAGCGTTTGTAGATGATCAATTATTGTTTCAAAGTAGTGCTAATTAACACCTTCCCAGCACACA
>NW_015542379.1:276340-292080 GCF_001515605.1 Sinocyclocheilus anshuiensis
CACACACACTCTCACACACACACACACACACACACACACACACACACACACACACACACACATATACACACACACAGATAACTGTGTTAAATGACTCAGTTAATAGCCGAAGGACTCGTGAAAGTGAATTACTGAGAGATAAACAGAAGATAATGGAAGCACAGCCTGCAGTGACCTTGCAGAACGGAGGGCTTTATAGTTATTTTTCTCTAAACGAGCTTTAGTTTTTATATTTTAACAGTACTGTGCTTTATTTAAGCCATGCTTTTTCTTGCCAGGCAGTTTACTGGAGTTTTCTGAGAGCGTTTGAATGTTTCTCAGAGGATTTCTGTTTGTGTAGAAGTGAACTGTGAGTCTGAATTACTGGAGTATTGATAGTGAAATACTGACCTGATGCAGGACTGTCAGATCATGATTCTTCTGTGTCAGATTGAAGATTCAAACCAGTTTAGTGCACTTTGCACATGGATAAAAACTTCCATTTCCATCTTATCAGTGCTGATGGTTTGTGTAGAATTGCCTCTGTCTGTCTTTACTGAACTCTTGCTCGCTCTCTGAAGAGACTTGACTTTCATCACTCATAATGTTAGTTTAATGATTCCTTATCTACAAACTTTCATACAAAACTGTATTTTAAAGGCATAGTTCAATTTGGAAGAATGTGTTTAACCAAATTGTTGCTGGTAGCCATTGACTTAAATAGTGTTTTTTTTCCCCGTATACAATGAAAGTGATTTTTTGGGTGAACTATCACTTTAGAAATAGTTAAATTAATTTGAACTAACATCATTCATATTGTCAGCGAACTAGTTAATTATTTGAGCTGAAGTACAGCAGAGAATCAATAGTTTTCTCTTCATTGCTTTGAACGTGTTGAGTACAGTTGAGTTGAGTTGGATGCATCTCTATGGTAACCGTGTGCATGTGTGTGTGTGTGTGTGTGTGTGTGTTGTTTAGCGTGTGCAGATATGTGAGCGATTCCTAATTGAATGTCTGAAGAAGGCGCTTGACCTCCGCTGAAAGACAGAAGTGTTGCAGACATGCGTGTCTCTATTGAGTCTGCCGTCGCTCACACGCTTTCATTAAACTCCACAGCATCAGAGTGATCAGTGATGACTGCTTTCAGTGTAATTCTGGCTTTGAAGGATCAATGTCAGGTTAAACCTCACATCTTAGACATGAGCTTCTCCTTCTCATTTCCGAAATGATTATTATGTTTACGTCACACTCAGGTATTTTGTAGCAGGGCTATTATTGCTAACTAATACTGAAACTCGAACCATTAACAAGAAATTAACAAGTTTAATCAAAACAGTGTTACCTAAAATAAAATAAAAATAAACTACATAACACGACACCAACACAACATAATACCAACATAACACAACAACAACATAACAACAAAAAACTTTTAATATCAGATAGGCAAGGCGACATTTCTCATTTTAATTTAATTTAACTTGATGTACTATAATAACTAAAACAAAAAAAAAAAATTAAAAACTATATAGACAAAACTACTAAACTACTAAACTACTAAAAATTACTAAAATTATAAAACAAAATTACTAAAAAGCTAACTAAAATGAAAATGAAAAGTGTAAAATGTAAAAATAAAAACTGAGTGTAATCAAAATAAAAACATAAAACATATATACAAAAAAAACTAAAAACTAAAAATTACAAAAATATTACACAATAAAGTTACTGAAAAGTTAACTAGAAAATTTTTATATGAAGTACACTCATTCAGGGACTTGTTTAGTAAGATTTAACCAGAAAAGGTTTTAGAATGGTTATCATATGTTGATTAAAAAAAAACTCTTATGTTAGTTAAAGAGAAATGTTAATTAATGTTAAAAAGAAAAAAAAATTACTTGTATTATTCCAACTCAGTTTTTGTCTTGAAGATAGCCTTAGATGCCAACATGGCAATAAAAATAAATAACTATTACTACTAAAAAGTTAACTAAAATAAAAATGTGATGTGTAAAAATGAAAATGATTTTAAAATTTCGTAAGTGTGATACTAGAATGCTGCTTTGTAGTCAGTAAGAACAGAAACTATCCAGCCGGCTTACTGACAGTAAAGCACTTTTCTGCATGCAAGCAATGCCAGAGTTTGTGGTGGGAAAAACATATTGTGAAATGTGTTGTGGTGATTGACTCTGCATTAATTACAGCTTTGCAATCCTTAATTGAGATTGTCCTGAGTCAGGACCACAATCCTGTTTCCCCAGACCACGTGTTTCTCCATCGCACCGAGTCATGAAAAAGGTTCGTTTAAATGGACAGGGCAAACAGAAACAGTTGGCATCCTGAGGTGCTCTACCATGGACGGCACAAAATAGAAATAAAATAAGTATTTCTAGTCGTGCTGCTAGAACAAATGACTTGGATCGCCTGAGACTGCATGAATGTTTCTTAGCCCGTGTAATTAGCCTCTTCATTTCCTCTGGGCCTGTGCTGCTTGGCTTTTTCTCTCCTTCAGGAATATTGCAGCGAGGTGAGATGTTTGCAGGTTCTTGTGAGAGAAATAAAACACTCTCTGATCTCGCCACTTAACCTGTGGAAATGGCACAATGTCGCTGTCTTATTTGAGTTTGGGTGCAAATCTGAGGGAGCAAAAAAAATCCAAATATTGAGAAAATCATCTTTAAAGTTGTCCAAATGAAATTCTTAGCAATGCATATTGCTAATCAAAAATTAAGTTTTGATATATTTACAGTATAGGAAATTTACAAAATATCTTCATGGAACATGATCTTTACTTAATATCCTAATGATTTTTGGCATAAAAGAAAAATCAATAATTTTGACCCATACAATGTATTGTTGGCTATTGCTACAAATATACCCCAGCGACTTAAGACTGCTTTTGTGCTGCAGGGACACATTTATATATATATATTGCAAACTAATTTGTTGTGAAAATACCCCCAAAAGATAATTTAAAGCTATTATTGTGTTAAATGTTTAGGCAACAATGGCCTAACATAAAGTATGGAACATAAAAAGATAATTCGAGAAACATCTCAGTATTTTTTGTTCATGCAATGAATGTCACTAGTGACCAAAACAGCTTAGTGACCAACAGTCTTCAAAATACCTTCTTTTATGTTGTGCAAAAGAAAGTGCGTCATTTAGGTTTGAAACAACATGAGGGTGAGTAAATTATATAATTTATTTATTTATGAACTATCCCTTTAATGTTTTTTATTTATTTATTTTTATAAATGTAATGATACGCTAAAGAAGAAACTAAAACTACCAGCAGGTGGCAGTAAATGTCTTTATGAGTCGATTCGTTCAAACGGCTGATTCATTCAGGAATTCAGTAAACAGCTCTCTCTTTGAATCATTGATTCACACGATTCGTTCAAACGGCTGATTCATTCAGAAACTAAACACCGCTGTGTTGCTCGGAGACGCACAACAATTCTGCTGTGGCTTTAGGTAATATTTTCGTTGGCGAAATTGAATAAAAACACACAATATTGTGTTTAAAATATAGCACAATATTAACTTCTTATTTACTGAACTGTTGTATAAAATCATATTTGCACTCGTGTTCTTCGTGACAAAAACAGCACTCCTGTGATATTGCTCTCGCTGCTGGTGTGATGTCGCTTGTCATATGATATACAGTAAATATGAGACAAAAACTCATACAGGGAAATGTAAGATGACGTACAGGTCTGGGGGCGGGGCCAGTGCGTTAACTGCGTTAAAATATTTTAATCGCGTTATTTTTTAGTATATATAATATTGAATTTCATTTAATATTTAGAATTTATTTTGAGTTAAATTTTATTTATTTTTTTAACTTATTTTAATATATTAGTAATTTTTATTAGTTTGTTTTTTTGTAATATAATTAAAACAAAACCACAACAAAATTTCTAAAATTAAATTTAAAATTAAATTAAATAAAAACATGAACATGAGAAAATAAATAAACTACATGAACATGAGAAATATTGATTTTTTTTTTTTTAAATCTACTATTAATATACTGTTATATATGTTGTTTTATTTTAGTTTTACTTTTAGTCAACGATAATTGGCCTGGTTTAGTCCGAGTCAAAGCAGTGACTCTCTCTCTGGAGTCTGAGTGCTTTTGCTCCAGGTTTGAGGAAGTGCTCTCTTCCTGACAGGAAGTGTTTACGGCTCCCTGACAATCCCTTCTGACTGAACAAGTCGGATCCTGCCCCTTGAAATAGACAGGGAGTGGTTAACACGCCTCTCCAGCATCTCAGCGCCGGTCGCTCGCAGCCAAAGCTCCTTCTGACTCAAAATCAGAACTCTTTCCTGTGTCACACAAGCAAATCTCACGCTCCGAAATATCCCACTCCAAAATCAAAAATATAAGAAATTGTATTCTGCATGAGGAAAATTTAAATGATTTTTTAGGACTTTTTTTTCAACATTATTTTTAATGTTTTTTTTTTAATGCAAATTGTAATTTACAAATATTTTTTTTTTTGCATTGTATTGCATTGCAGTAATGAGAAGCTGGCAATATTATAAATAAATAAATCTTAAATAAATGCAGTCTTAATGGTCCTAAAAATAGGCTCAGTGTTGTTTATAAATCTCTCAATTTTTCCTTTTTTTTGGGTTGAAATATGCCTGACATTTCTGGAATTATCAGTGCATACAGATACACAAATATTATTTTGCATGCTATTTGCAATATTTGCATGCATTGTAAATATGTATGTTTAATTTTTCTAAAAAAAAAATCAGTAATTTTTTTTTACAAATAATAAAAATATATATTTTTAAATAGTTTTAGTTTTAGTTAACAATAATAACCCTGGTTTAATCAAGCTTTTTTTTTCTTTTTAAAAACTACTTTCTACAACATTATAATTTTTTTAAATCCAATTTATTAACTTTTTGAATTTACGTTTGTGCATTTCAGTACTAAAAAAAAAAATTATAATAACGGACCATAATAGAATAAATAAGTAATAATATAAACCGCAGTCTTAATGGTCCTAAAAATAGGTTCTGTGTTCTTTATAAAAAAAATAAAAAAAAAATCATTTTTTTTTTCCTTTTGATTTTGGGTTGAAATATAATTCTGACATTTCATCAGTGCACAAAGATCCACAAATATTATTTTGCAACTGATGCTAAGATAAGTATATTCTGAAATATGTGCATGCGTTATAAAAATGTAAATCATCTTATATTTTAGCATCACAGCTGCATCTGCCTCCATTTCCCTCTAAAATTCACACTCAAATCTGTGGGAAAGAAAAAGAGGTGCAGAGGAAATTGGATTTTGTCAAGCGTGTCCTCTAGTGTTTAATCTGGATTATCTGCGCTGTGTTAAAAGCGAGTCGCGTCCGGTCGGGTCTCTGGCCGCTGTGACGGTCATCGTGACAGAAGCAGCAGAACTGAGGACCGATGGAAGAGCATGAGTCTTCAGCTGATGTGAGCAGATGTGAGGTTCTGGTTCTTCTGTGCTCATGAACGGTCTGTGATGATGATGAATGACTCCTGACACACGATCGATGGCTGCATAACAACTTCTCCAAGTGACAGAAAAATCACTTCAGATCAGGGATGTGGTTTGCTGCTCTGGTTTAGTCTCGCTCTCTCTCTCTCTCTCTCTCTCTGGTTTTGCTGTAGTGTTGTGGCTCATCCTCTCAGAGGGCTCTCCTCATTAGATTTGATCGGCGCTTTACAAAGCGTTCGCAGCAGAAGCACAAGAGCAGCAGAAAGGGCCCCTTTGAAACGACCCTTAATGCAATCGTGCCGCTAAGCCTCGGGTCCTATTAGGTTATGTGCCGCTCAGATCCCTGCGGATCCGGACGTAAATCATCAGCGTCAGGCTCTGTCAGGATAGTGTTATCAGGAATATCTCTGGAGGTGTGGATCTGCTGCAAGCCACAAAACCAGTAATCTGAACTGTGTGAGAAGCACAGTTTGTGGACTCCAGTAAAATTACGACCCTCAGAGGATGTTTGATCATCACGCTTCGTGAGCTGAATTTGGATGCATCGAGACAGAAGAAATGCAAGCATGTTTCAAGTTGTGCCTTCAGTCTGGCTATAATAATTTTACTGTAAATAAAATTTTACTGTAAATAACATTTTTTTTTTTACAAAAAACATAATATAGACCATTATTTTTGTAATTTTTGTATTTTAAATAAATGCTTTTTTAAATTTTATTTGAGGTAGTTTGTCTTCATATTGTATGCTATTATAATATTACTGTCAGTGTTTTAGCAGAAACGTAATATAGACATTTATTACATTACATTTAATCATTTAGCAGACGCTTTTATCCAAAGCGACTTACAAATGAGGACAATAGAAGCAATCAAAATCAACAAAAGAGCAATGATACACAAGTGCTATAACAAGTCTCAGTTAGCTTAACGCAGTACACGCAGCAAGGTTTTTTTTAAATGATATAATAAATAAAAAGAAAACAGACAGAATAGAAAAAGAATAGCGTAAGCTAGTGTTAGAGGCCTGCTTTGCTTTTGTTAATTGTATAATAAATAAAAAGAAAACAAATAGATAGAATACAAAAAGATTAGAAAAGCTAGTGTTAGTTTTATTATTATTATTATTATTATTATTATTACTATTATTAAATGTGTCTATATATTTTTTATTTCAGTTGAAGTTCTATTTTTACTACATCATTTATTTCGTTTTATTTTATTTAAGGATTTTAGTTATTTGTATTGAAAAATAAGACCAAAATACAAAGGAATTATTTATTTATTTATTTATTTGTTTGTTTGGACGTTTATTTTAATTTGTATTTTTACTTTAATATAAATATATTATAATATAAATAACAATATAAGTATATATTTATTTTATATATGTAAAATATTTTAAAATTTCTTTAAATATTTAATACATTTATAATGTAGTAAAATTAGATGTAATTTATTTTATAATAAATACAGTAATACATAAATACATATATCTATTTATTTATTTTATGGGGCTTTGTCTTGTGCTTATTTCAAGGAAAGAATCTGCTCGGGTCTGTACTGTAGTGTCGTTGCTGGACTAAACGAGCTCAGCCTCCTGATCTTACGCAGGTTCACTGTGTCTGTGGATTGGTGCGGCTGATCTTAGAGCAGTAATTAGGGCTGTTTTTCTCACCATGTTCCTCAAGGGCATGTGTAGCGTTCGCCTCTCACGACACACCCATCGCATTAATTATTCTCTCCTCATTCAGCACAAACAGCTTGTTAAGTATGCTTGTGTGGAGGACGGCTGAAAATCACCCAAACTATGCATATATGAGAAATGCTGTTGCTTCAATATAATTAGCCTTTCCCTTATTAACCCTTTAAATTACTGAGAGTTAGGGCTGCACGATTATGGCAAAAATCATAATTGTCGATTATTCCCTTGAAATTGTAATTGCGATTATTAATTACGATTATCACAATTTACATTGAATGATGTTTATACCATTGTTTGGTGCAACGGCATGCCGTATTTTTATATGAAAATAAACAAGCTGAAAACACTCTAAATGAAAAACCTTCAGTGCTTTTCTATAGTATTAAGCCTCAAATATCAACTACACATCGGATTGGTTTCTTGTTTAAAATATAAAAAAGTACAAATATAAATGGTATTATAATGTTATACTAAAATTAAAATAATAGGGAAAACCCTTAAGATAACATGTAGAAAGAAAAAAACATATCTTAAGCGTGCAGAATAACATAAGTGGACTTTGAACGATTAATTGCCGCTTTGCACGATTACGTAATTGTGGCATCCGTAATTGTAATCGCGATTAGAAATTCAATTAATTGTGCAGCCCTACTGAGAGTTTAGTGTTCTCAAATACATTTTAGAAAATTGAGTGACCAGGGGAATGTGAATGAAGTATATATGATTATGTTAATGTATGTTTAAAAATGTGAACAAAAATCCGTTAAATTCCATTGTTAACTTCCACACGTTAATTCCACATGCATTATTCATTAGTGCATTTAGTGGTAAAGTGTCTGAAAATATCTTAGTTTGTAGTACAATGTTTGCTAAAGAAGTTAATACATAAATAAATCAATTAATAAATTCCATTATGTTAACTTCTTAGCTATGTTCATTTCATATGCGTTATGCAAATATATGGCATTTCGAAGAAATTAAATTCACTGTAATTCGTCTGCGAAGTCAAGGTGTTCTTTTGTCTCTTTTTTTAGCCATTTAGGCAGATTCATTAGTCCGTTTTGTGTTAAAATGTCTTTACTCTTGACCTTTTACATTTGCATACTGAAAATTGTACTGCATACTGTTTTTTCTCTCTCTCTCTTTATGCTTATTTGACCTGGATGGCTTTAGTACTGAATGAGCTCGGGTATAGAGGGCGAATCTCACTCTTTGAGAGCGTATTAATGCTTTGGATGCCTCCGTGTCAGACTCAGATAATGGTGTTTTGAGCTCTGTGGACTCGTGGAGTTGAAGGCTGACCTTGACGTGTTTCAGAGCGAAAACAGCCCCACTGAAACCACAGCATTAACAACAGTGAAAATGCTTTTTGACTGGCTTCGCATGTGAGATTGAAAGATGGCTATAAATATATCAGCTCCATCCTGTCCTCTGTTTGACGGTTGTTTGTCCTTGCTTTGTGATAAGACTGCATTTCCAGCATAAAGTCAGCTAGTAGAGACTCTATAAGTGTGGGATATTACAGTATGTGGTATTTGAGCCAGGTAATATTTGAGATATACTTTGATGGCGTGATTCACTCAAGAGGACATCTGCTGTCCACCTGTCACATGCTAATCAAGCCAACATATTTAAAATATTCAATATCATTTATCTTTTGAAGGTCTTGCGTAGTTTGTCCGAAACCTTTGTAATCTCTGTGATCGGCCGTGACGCAGACTCTTCTTTAATTTGCCGAGCAAGAATTTGGTTTTAGCTCGTTTTAAAAAATGTATTGTTTCAGTTGCAGAAATTGACTGAAACTCTGTTTGGAGAGAAATTATTTTCTTGTATAAATCCGGCGAAAGGGAGGTTGCGTATTCACGGTCTACTGCTAATATTTTGTCTGTTAACCTTTTTTTTTGTTCTCTATTCCGCCTGTCAACTGAGAACCTATAAGAAATAAATGCTTTAAATGCTTCCCAGAGGGTAGATTTTGAACCTATCCTAATTTTTCAAATGCGTCGCTTGTAGAAAAATAATATCTGCACCTAATTTTCTAAGGTGAGCCATAATATTACCTTGTTTTACAGCCCCATTAAGTCCTTTACAATTCCATGACACAAATTTAACCGAGTTTTGACTCCCTTGTACATTACTTATCCCTTTAGCCATAATCAGAATTTAAAGTCAATCTTGAACATTGACAGCCCAAAAAAAAGAGAAAAAAAAACAGCGTTAAAATATTTTAATTTAATTTAATAAGTTATCGCGTTAAACTGACAGCCCTAATATATATATACACACACACACACACACACACAAAATTACCTTATATATAATTTTATTTTAGTTAAGTTTATTTAATTCAAGTAATAAATAGTTTGTTTTAGAAAATGCATACTATGTTATCACATGAGCTCACTATGAGTGGCATCTAGGTATATTCTCAGAAATATTAAAATCATACTTAACTTCTGTTTTATTTGTCACATTGGCTTACTACATGGTCAAGTAGAGAGCATTGCATTTTGGGACATTTTGTATTTTAACTTTTCTGTCCAGTCTGTTTTGCTGTATACTTTCAAAAATTGTTGTAAGTAATGCATGCTTACTGAAAATGGACATACTGTGCACAGTGTTCACACTACACACTGCAGAAGTGGTAAGAGTAGTGTATATACTTTGGTCTGATCCCATAAAGTGCTGCTGTGTTCGGCTCTCTCTGACGCTGGTTTCTGGTTTTAGCTGCAGTCAGGGTTTGGTGTGGTTTGGGTTCACTTTCGTCCCTCTGTAAACACTGGAAATGATGAGGGGAGTGAACATGGCAGTTTCAGAAAGCAAAGAGCTCTGATTCTGAAATGAATTGTAGAGCTGTTGTTTCTAACATCTATCGTTGTGCCATTAAAGTTTGTGATTAACGGTGATGTTTTGCAGGAACTTTGTCTGTGGTAGGAAAGTAAACTGGAGTTTATGTTCATGCTGGGTCTCGTCCCCTGTCTCAATCCCACAGCGCACAGAGGAATAGCCTGTAATTACATAGAGATGATGATGGCCTCTCTGTTCCTGCTCTGCTACTGCCCCCTCATACCTTAAACTTAGAAAAATGCAGGGTTTCCAGCAAACTTAGTTTTAAAATACTAATTTTGGATCTTAGATTATGTAGATGTTTTTCCTTTCTACAAAGAGTGTAGATGTTTTGATGGTAAAATACTTGTTCCTCTCCACTTGTATGTAAAGCAACTGCAGCAAGTAAACCATTTGTAAGTTGTTTTTTGGAATAAAGTCATTTTAAACACTGATTCTGTGGAGCTTTGTTTGCTTGACCGGCCTGATTTGAGTAAATGCATTGTGTCCACCAGTGGCATGAGATGGGACTACCTGTCTGTAAAAGGGTTAAAAAAGGTTTGCCAAATGTATACATGTAAATGAATATCTCAAAAGCCTGGAGAAAATCAGCATTGTATAGTGGTAAGCCATGCAAAAGGCTTAAAATCACACAGTAACACCTTAAACTCAACTGTGTGCTGTATTGCTAGTGGAGGAAAGCCAAGACTGGTGTAATATTATCCTCATTCATATTGTCTGTCAGAAGAGTGGCAGCTGCATTCTGGAGAGCTGCAGGAAGGACAGATGGTGCTAAGAGATTCCTATATAGAGAGAGTTACAATTGGAAAGAAGAAGAAAAAGCAAGTATATTTTACTGTTATAACATGGTGAGAAGCATTAATCAAAATGGAAGTTAATCAGTTGCACTTTTTATTGGTTGTGTTAAAAGGTCTTAGATGCATTTCCTCTTATCATCAGAAAGTAAGTTCCTTACCAACCAAGATTTAACTTCTTCCAGGCAGTAAGTGTGGAAGGTAGATGACGTTCACCTGGTTTGAGTGGTTTGACAACTGTGAGTCATTAGCATAGAGCTGATAAAAATAAAGAAGGTTATGTTTGTGGAAAACTGAGCCCAAAGGACACACATGCAGTGGTGGTAATAAAGCAGGACCTAGAACGGAGCCCTGTGGGACACCACAGTTTACAATTGCTGGAGAGGAAGACAAATTCCCAATACTGACAGAAAAGATAGGGCTTTCAGACCCTGTGTTATGTTAGGTTCTAACTTATTAGAAATATCATCCAGTACACATGAATCAAAACGTTGTGACTGTAACATTGAGGTTTCCTTTTATGTGTGGCTGAGGTCTATTTGTAGTTCTCCAATTATGGTAATGCTCTTGTCTTTCTTTGACCACAGACCATAGAGCACAATTACAGAGATTCATTTCCAAAACACACACTGACTTTCTACAAAGAATGTAAAATATGTGAGATGAATGGCATTTGTTTTAGTTTGTGTATAGAGTGAGTGGCTTAGTGTGACCCAGCTTCTGCTGCACTTGTTTTGCTCGAAACTATCTCATATGGTGGACATTCTGCCCCAGAGGAATACAGAGAGGTGTCCAAATTCAAAGTCCAAACCTCTGCCAGGGACCAGCACAGCAGATGGCACCATCTCACTGAACTCTTTCCTTCTTGCTGGAGGCAAAATCACCGGCATGTTTAATTTCAAACTGCAGATACTGTAGTATTGCCATTATACTAAATTGAATTATTCATTCATACTTTATTAATAATGAACCACGTTGCGAAAGGATATCACAGTTCCTTGAACAGGCCTTGGCATTAACATTGCAGAATGCAGTGTGTGATTGCATGGTTGGCGTCACACATGCATAGATCTTTGTATTGCTGGTAGTTTATGCTCCGTTGGATGACTGGTATTCCAGCACAACACTTCCTTGTATAGAAGCTTATTGTTTTGTCACATCCTCCCTTGAATTGGTGTATTTTGAAGCACCGAGTCGTTGATTACAGCTTTGTGGTGTCAGAAGACTAAATTCCAATTTGACAAACAGTCTCGAGGTAATGAATGAATCTCAGAGTGTTGGTCATGTGCATCTAATTACCATAATGCGTGTGAAATACCCTTTAGAAAAAGGAGAAGAACAGGGCTGCAATTAAATGTGTCTGCCTGCCAAAGCCTATATTTGTGCAATGTTGTGTGAGCAGAGAGGAACAGTTTATACTTCTTCTGTTGATTCTCTTTGTGTGTCTTAGAGTAGACTCTGCCTCAGACGGCACACCCACAAACCACCCACAGTCCCCTGACTGTCTCATACATATTTCACATGAATATGAAGTGGATTACACTATGATAATAGGTCAGCATTTATGGGTTGTGTACAGTAGATGATTATATGTTCACCTGGTTTGAGTGGTTTGACAACTATGAGTCATTAGCATAGATTTGTTAAAAAAGAAAAGTTGTGTCTGAGAAAAACTGAGCCCAAAGGACACGCGTGCAGTGAAAATGAAATAGGACCTAGAGCAGAGCCTTGTGGGTTACCACAGTTTAAAACTGCGATAGAAGAAGACAAATTCCCAGTATTGTTGAAAACTGTGTTGTCCTTCAGATAGGATTTGGTTACATTAAGCAAAGCAGATCATGTAATATGGTAGGTTCTAACTTATTCTAAATATCATCCAATAAACACGAATGGGAGTTGTGACTAGAACATTAACAGAATCTAAGAAATTAATTAATTACCTTGAGTTTATGAGTTGAGTTTGAGTAGCACTGTACAATTTGTCTTTGTTTAATATCGGTTTAATATTTGTGAAATAATACATATCTTTTTGCTCATACAAGTCATTCAAATTAGCTAAGTATTACAGTCTAAGTGAGCAGTTCTTGGCCAAATTTTAATACAGAATGGACAAGACTTTGTCAATATTAAAAAGCTGGGCTAACAAGACTAATCTTTGAGAGTATTTGTGTGTGAATTTATAATTCCTGTACGTGTGACTGAAGAGAGAGTTCGGCTACCTTCTGTGCTGTTCACCACAGCCTCCTTCTACAAGCATCCTTTGAGTCCTGTTCCTGCAGAGAGATGAACAGTGGGATAGAAATAAATTAATGAAAGAGCGAGAATGAAATGAGTCTCATCCTCTGATTCTCTTCTCACAGGGTAACCCAGACTTGATTGCACTTCTCTGTTCCATTTATAAAAGACCTTTAAAAAGATATAGGCCTTGATATTGACATATCTTTACTGATACTGTATACATGCAATTTGATTTTTGGAAGCAGCCTAATGCCTATGATGTAGGCTAATTAATTTGACAGCCCTAATTTAAATGACGCTTTTTCTCTTTCATTTTGCAGCTCATCATCCTAGAGGACTATGCCGACCCCTTTGACGCAGCAGACCAGGCGGGTGGCACCCAGACGGTCACAGAAAAGTCAACGGAGAATGACGGCTACATGGAGCCCTACGAAGCGCAGAAGATGATGGCTGGTAAGATGACGGTGTTTTCCTCCAGTAATTTACTGCATCATCTTTTGTGCTGTGCAGCTTGATGATTGTGAACTCTGAAGTGGCTTCTGGGAGAGTATAATCAAGCGTGATAATGCATCTGGGCCTGTTTAAATGTGTGCACTAGGCCCATGGGATCTTGCTCAGTTTACGCTTAGTAAGTCTTACTCTTGTTATTAAACATGGCTTCCATTAAATGCGATTTGTTTTTTCTTAGTACTCGTGTCTAATTTCCTCTGTATTTCGTTTTCCGGTTAGTGCTGTAAACAGAAAAACAGCAATCAATTAGGTCTTGCAGATTGCGATGGCTTCCTTTTATGCATTGTGAAATAGCTGCTCGGTGCTTCTGTTTAGACAAAATTAATGAGTCTGTGGCAGCAATTAGCCCAGCGTGAGCGGAGTAGTGCTCGAGGAAATCATCTCACCTGTCCGAATGAAGATGGCAGCCATATGTGAGCTGTCTATAGTCCGGTAAATACAGTGCAACCTCCATAAACAGTCTTCATATGTCAGGTGCTGTGGTCTCGTGTCCACGTACAAAGGCACAACCATATGAATGCATGCACAAGGATGCCGTTGGCCGTTTGTGTACGCTGTTATAGGCTTTGAAGAGGAAGTGGCTGTGTTCCTCCTTTCAGCGTGGCTCAAACAATGGAGAGGTGATCTGTCATTGATTTGCTGCAGTCTGGTGCTGTTAGCTCAGATCAACCAACCAAATTACTCAACAAACGGACCATGCAGATGCAGGATAAACAGTGTTTCTCAAGGTCAGACTGAGACACTGCAGAACTATTGTGTAGTTTACCATAAATGAAAATAGTGCCATTTATTCGCTCACTCACTCACTCACATGTTGTTTTAAACCTTAAAATGACTGTAAAAGTAGTCCATAAACAGTACGACTTAAAAATATAGCTAACACTACAAAAAGGGCTCATTAATTAGTAAATGTATTAGCAAACAAACCAACAATGAGCAATATGTTTTTTTAAACATGTATTAATCTTTGTTAATGTTAGTAAAAATATAATTGTTTATTGTTTGTTCATGTTCGTTCACAGTGCACTGACTAAAGTTAAAAAAACAACTTTTGATTTTAAAAAGTATTTGTAAATATTAAGAAGTAAATGTTTACTAAATGTTGACTGATATTAAGAAATGCTGTAGAAGCATGGTATTGTTAGTTCTGTTAGTGACCCACGTTTGGTTTTTGACCACTGAAAATGTGTCCAATATTATAATTTACTCTTTGAGCCATACTCCAAGAACCTCACAGTGCTTTTTCCCGTTTCTGAACTGTCACTATTGGCATATAATGCAACAACGATTGCAAAAGACAAAAGATTATACTGATAGAGCTACCAATCTCTGTGTAAAAATAACTTGATGCTGCCATCTTTCTAGCGTCATTTTTACCCCCCTGTAATTTATCTATCTATCTATATATATATATATATATAAAAAAAATTGAGCCAGGGAAGTTTGTGGAATTTAGTTGCTTTGACAGAATGACCCATTTGTGTTTTTGCATGTTGATGTGCCATATTTAAAGATGCGCAAGCGTGTGAATGTTTGATTGATAGAGCCAGATTTTGGGTGAGCTGATCGGTGCGAGGAACCTGCAGTGTTTTAGCTGGTTGAGCTTCTGTCTCTCTCTCAGTTTGAACAGATGACTTCACAGTTTATTCACTGACTCAGCGTGACTCCAACACTAGAGTCATTGTGGCACTGTTTGTTTGACTTTGGGTTGCAAAAGCTAGTTTGCGTCTCGTAAATCAGCTCAGTGCATCATTTCCCAGGTTGATGTTTCATAACACGCCATCACCTCCGAGCAGGACAGCTGGACATTTTTGTTAACTTTGTTCGGTACTGGGACTACATTTACATGCACAATTGGCACATTGCCTACAAATCTGTTTTTTTTTTAACTCATGTTTGTTTGTTTATTTGTTTGGTATTTAAACATTATAACAATTTGGTATAATAACATAATGCATACCGCCTTTTTAGTTTAAGATCAATGTGTGTATATTACATTACAGTACTGAAATTTGGGGTTGTTTAATTTATCATGAAAATATTGTCAAAATTCAAAATTGTAGACTAAAACAATTCAGTGGTCCTGAAATAAACTTCATATTCTTTGATTTTGGAGTGAAATATGATCAGGACATATTCGTGACAGGCTTCAGGAGATGAATCTATAAATGCTTAATGG
>NW_015542379.1:292139-293372 GCF_001515605.1 Sinocyclocheilus anshuiensis
TCACTCTCACTCACTCACTCACTCTCACTCACTCACACACACACACACACACACACACACACACACACACTTGCATCACATTAATGTGTGAGTATGCTTGCCGTTTCCTTCGAAACTGTGTGTGGAATATCTTACTAACTAAAGGAAGTGAGCAATTTCTCTTGTATTTCCCCCTTCCTTTCTCCTTCTGTCACTCACTCACTCACTCACGCAGACTCACTAAACTAACAGAGACACTTTCACTGCGCCGCTGTATGCGTTTAAACACGTCTGGAGTTTCAGGAAGGCTTTAAGGCTGTTGTGACCTGTCAGCCTGAGCTCCATTGTTCGTGTGTGATGATACTCGTACGTCTCTGCGACACGTTTCACCATGCCAGAACTTTCCCACAATCCCCAAGGTCTCTGTGCTACGCAAACACACACACTCATGGTCATTCAGACTAGATTCCTCACCCACACACACGCACTGGATGCACGAGGAGCGTGACACGTTCAGGGGGAGGTCGGTGATGCAGGGAGCAGGTTTGAGGAGAGCTCTTAAGTCTGTCATTGGTGTCTCTATCTGTGTTCTTCTCCTCCTCAGTGCACATTCTCACACTGAGCTGCAGTTTCACAGTGTCTGCTGACTCAGGCTTTCTCTCTCACTCCCCCAATATTTCACCTCTCGGGTTTAGTGGAGTGTGTGAGAATGTGTCTTCAGTCTGCTTTGTGTCAGTGTTGTATATGTGTGTGTGTGTGTGTGTGTGTGCATATATAAATAAAGCATACTTATTTAATTATTCTAGGGAAAAATAAATTGGGAAATGCAAATATTTAAAGAGTATTGTTCAACAGAGAATCTATTATGCTACTGGTATTTCATTTTAGCTCTTTCATCCATATTTTATACAACTATACGAAATATACAATAAAAAAACAAACAAAGAATGAAATAAAACATCACTACTGTTTGTACCTGTAGGGGTTAATGGCTGAAGGATCATGTGACACTGAAGACTGGAGTAATGGCTGATAGAAATTCAGCTTTGCATCACAGAAATAAATTATATTTTAAAGCATATTAAAATAGAAACCATTATTTTATATTGTAATAACATTTTGCAAGATTACTATTTTTTTCTGTATTTTTGATCAAATAAATGCATCCTTGATGAGCAGAAGAGACTTCTTTAAAAAAAAACATTACAAGTCTTACTGATCCCAAACTTTTGAGCGATACTATATATAGATATA
>NW_015542379.1:293434-299058 GCF_001515605.1 Sinocyclocheilus anshuiensis
ATGAGATTAAAGTCATAATATTTGAAGAATAAAGAAAAATATATAATAATAATAATATTATTATTATTATTATATTTATTATAATAAGAATAAAGAAAAAAATGATGAGAATTAAGTCATAGAAATGACAAGATTAAAGTTATAATATTTTGAGATGGCCTATATTACGCATGCAAATGTCCCAGATTGGGAGCACTGGGAGAAATTACGGTGGCCTGGCAACTGAATTTAATATATGCGGGATTATTAGCAGAAATCATACCATGTGTCATATGCTCTCAGGGACAGTATGCTTGGAAATATGTCACGTCTTCGAACGCATTCGTTATTTGTGGTGCGCCATCCACCCTTTAATAGCAGTAAGCTTTGTGCTGTTGGCACTTTTAATATAAAACAAAGTCTTGAAAACGGAAAAAAAAACTGCAATCAGTTCATTCTATATTTCTATATTCTCTATACACTCTATATACGATATTTTAACATTTCTGTTCATGCATTCCTCTATATTATTACAGTTCCGAAACAGGTTTGAGTAGAGTAATACCAGTTAATAATGTCATTTTAAAAACTTTTTCTTAAAAAGTGCAGCGTTTTCTTTACTAAAAAAAAAAAAACCCCAAAAAAACCCGGAAGAGATCTGGTATCTTAACCCGCTGTGCTTAGTCATAGACAATACAGCAGCATCGTTTCGAGTTTAATTAGACTAATGGTTTATCTAGAAGATCCAGTTGTGACATTTCGATTAAAAAAAAAAAAATAATAATAATAAAAATTAAAACGTATGCATGGATGAATTGCTCGCAGTAAGATTTATATGATGCATTTACAAAAATAGATGGGTTGAACTTTCATTTCATGCTCACTGTTAAAACACACTGACACACACATGCACGCACGCACACACACACACACTCTCTCCGTTTCCTATGTCTTTGCGCTCAGGCGAGCTGCTGCATGTTCTGTGATGTCACTGAGGGCCGTGGAGCAGAGCGTGTACAGACAGCGCTCTGCTTATGTCACTCTGTGTTTAGATAGCAGTGAAGGTATTTGGGAGTGATGACACACTTCCGTTGTGCCGCGGAGCGTGGAAGTGTTAACACTCACATTCCTGGAAAATGCGTGCGATCAGATAGTGGGCATCAGGTAGTGTCTGTGCATGATGCCTATTAAGTGTCCTCAGCAGTAGGTCAGTATCAGTCCTCCCACTCACTGAGTGATGTATCGCTCCTGTAATGTGATGAGCGCATGAGCTCAGAGAGATGCTGGTTTAAAATGGACTTAACTGGATTAAGCTAGGGCCCTATGATTTACATGATGTGGAAAACGCAGACGGAATCACAGAATCCAGTCATAAAAACAGAATTTACTGTATAACGCGGAATGTCATGGAATTTGCCATTTTTTGGATGGATTCAGCAAAAGTAGGTCAGTACACTTAAATCAAAACAAGATATGGACTAATGTCTTTGAATATTAAGCCAAAAAAATACCATTTAACCCTAAAACAGGCAACATGTACCATATTCATAATATACATATTCTTTAGTACATATTACTAAAGTACATATATTTAGATTATTTATATGAATTCTCAATATGAGTACATAAACACATGAACATGATTTCTAGAACTGCTCTGAGTCACTTCATCAGCATTTTGCCATTTCTTTGAGTAAAACGGTCGTAATATCATATAAAAACCCGTCAAAATAAAAGTTCGATTTAACTTGAAGAAATCGTGACAGAAATATTACTTAATGTAATGATACTACTATTACTACTACTAATAAAATTATTATTAAAACGTTATTTAAAAAAAAAATATTTACTAGAAACATTACTTATCAGAAAAATATAAATACACAACACAGTATTTCTAGAAATAAATAAATAAATAAAATACTAATATTTTTTTTTATAAAATCAATTAATTAGAGATGCATTTGATTATTAATATTTAATTAAACCATTAAAATGGAATACAGAAAATTAATGAAAAACAGAATTTGGTAAAAATAAAACTGAATTTAAGGAAAAAATAAAGCATATTTCATAGGGCCTTAAAAATTAAATTGTTGTTAAACTTTTAATAAATTGCTGTTTAATATTAATTTCATGATTTCAATTAATTATACATGCTTTTTGATTAATGAAATTTAATTTAACCAGTCAAACAAACAAATTAAAACTGAAAAAACGTAATCCAGAAAAATTAAAACAGAAAAAAAAAACATAATTTGGGAAAAAATAAAACAGATTTCATAGGGCCCTATTTAAGCCTCCCAGCCTGACCAGATGAAAAGTGACCAAAACCCCCTAAAACCAGCCCACACACAAGTGAACCAGTTTAAGCTGGGTTAAAATGTTTTTTTTTTCAATAGAGACTTATTTATTATTATTATTATTGTCTTTGTTGAAGATCTTGACCTGTCAGATTAGAGGCCTGTAACTGTTATATAATGTGTTCTAATACAGTTGTATCAGTTAATAGGCAAGCTATATAAAATATATGTTGTGTTCACAATTATTTATGAAGAGATGAAATGGATGATTCTATAGATGGTATCAGTAAGCATTATGGATACATTCACTATGCATTATACAGTATATGAAGTCTTCATAGAAAGTGTCCAACACTTCCCTCTGCCAGCCCAGAACCAGTTTCTACAATAAGGAGATGGATCCAAGAAAGCATGAAACCGCACTTGATGAGAGGAACAGGACAATGCATGATGGGACACGGGAGGACCGCCTTTGTGTCAATCTCAGAGGTGCTTTCCAGTCAAATTACCCAGCTAATTGGGTCATTCCATGTCAAATCAACCAAATTTCAAAAACTTCCCCGGCTCAAATTTTAGATTTTGCTACTTTTTTTTCTTTCTGAATTTATGGCACTCAGACTGGTATGTTCAATGCAGTTGCTTTGACGGATGTAAATGAGATACATCTCTAGTTTCAACATTTATTTGTTCTTCAGACATTCCTCTTTAAAAGAAAAGAAGTGTCATATTTTTGCAAACTGACCCACGTTTGGTTTTTGACCACTGAGAATGTGTACATTTTAACGATTTACTCCTGGAGCCATATTGGAATTCCAGTATCTCTGGAACCGAACGGTATAGGGCCTTAAAAATGAAGATACCAAAAGGAAAGTGTGTGAAGACCCAATATCTAAAAGGGCATTAAGATATCTTTAATACTTCTTGAGTTACAGGCATGCAAACTTTGGAGAAAACACTTGAAAAGTGCTGTTTCCCCAATTTTGAATGGTCACCATTGACACATAATGCAACAAAGATTGCTAAAGTCAACAGATTTTACTAATAAACCTACCAATCTCTGTGTAAAAGTAACATTATGATGCTGCCATGTTTCTGAAGTCATTTTTACCCCCCTGTAATTTGGCTCTGAATCTCAGGTGAAAACTGCCATTTTGACCCCCCTCTACAAAATAGTGGATTACTCAGTAAATATTCATCCACGACATTTAATGTTTTGGCTTTCATCACTATACATGTCTGTCTTTCTTCAGAAAAAATATTAGCAAAATCAAAACTTTTAGCCGGGGACCTCTGGTTGAGTTGACACCGAATGACCCAATTGTGTTTCCTCGGTCTAATTTTAGAGATTAATCTAACGTTGAGACTTTGGCGAATGTCAGATCATGCAGTTCTGTTGGGAAACTGTAAGTGTTTGGGGAATACTTGAAATAATGAGTAGCTTGGTGAGCAATGATTTCAGAGTAGTTAAAGTAAGGTTAAACTACCCTTTTGAAAACTTTAAAGGTATTTAACCAACATTTATTATAAAATATCTGGCTCAAAAGCAGTGCAGATCTCGGTGGGAGCCACTGAATCAAATGTAAGCACACAATTGTGCTAAATATGACCTACAAAAATAATAACACCCTATTGTCTATTTTCTATAGCTGACTTGAAAACATTGATTAAAAGCAGTGTTTACACACTACAGGTAAGATGTAAGAGGACTTCTGGGAACAGTGAGTTGTTTTTGTACTTGTACAGTGAACTGGTTTGTTCCATCCAAATGAATCATTACAGTAAAATGAATCACACTTTCCAGTTCTGTGTAACGGTTCTCTGCTGCACAAATACACATTTAAACTGGTCTCCAGCTGGTTAGTCTTGTCTGTTTTGTTGGTTTTATTGGGATTTTGGGTACTTATCTGTTCATCAACTTTCATTTGAATGTAGTTAAATTGGTTAAAAACCATCCTATGCTGGTTTAAGGGTATTTAACAGCCCATTGAATAGCTGATAAATAAAGGTCTATGTTAATGTTAAGTTAGCATTGCAGTGTTCGAATGATCTTGAGCAGGTTTTCAGTGAATGGGATCTGTTGCTAGCACATTACAGTCGAAGCTCAGGGATCTGACGGTCTCTGCTGGATTTCACGGATCAATAAACCTGCATCCACTTTAATCCCAAAGCAAACCTCTCTGTTCAGTCCAGATGAAGAATCACTGAAAGCAGTGTTTTTAGAGATGTTTATATCGTTATTCATCTCAGTCTGTGCTAGTAACATGAACTCAAGTGTGACAGAATAAATGAAACCCAGATTAAACTAGGCTGAGGTGCTTTACTTCTTTCGTAAAGAAAGGCTTCTTTCAGCCCAAAAACCCTGTAAAACCACCAGACCAGATCAGCCTGAGTTTAGGTGTAGGCTGTTTGTTTTTTTCTCCCAGCAGAGAATAGATTATGTTTTGTTAAGTTGTATAAATAATGATTTATACAAATAAATAATGATTCCCATATAAGATGGAGTGTAAATGTGTATACTACTGAAAATGCAGCTGTTGTTTCTAGTTTTAATTTATAATTTTGTTCCTCCCATTTACACTGCTGTTTAAAAGTTTGGGTTGGTAATATTTTTAATGTTTTGAATGTCTCTTTTGATCACCAAGGCTGCATTTATTTAAAAAATGTAAAAAAAAAAAATAATAATTTCAAATATCTATTTTCTATGTTGTGAATCTATGTTAAACTGCAATTTATTTCTGTGATGCGCAGCTGTATTTTCAGCATCATTACTCCAGTCTTCAGTGTCACATGATCTTCAGAAATCATTCTAATATGCTTCTAATCATTCTATGAGCCTTTGCTGAATAGAATTAAAAAGAACAAAATTTATTTTATTTATTTTGTAACATTATAAATATATGTAATGTCACTTTTGATCAATTTAATGCATCCTTGAATAAAAGTATAAATTCCTTTCAAAACAACAACAAAATATCTTACTACCAAATTTTTGAGTGAATTTGCATGAATCCGTGTTGTGTTTCCATGTTTTACGGGGACTCTCCATAGGTGTAATGGTTTTTATACTGTACATACCGTATATTCTATTGCCCTACACCAACCCTACACCTAAACCTACCCCTTACAGGAAACTTTCTGCATTTTTAGATTTTCAAAAAACTTAATTCTGTATGATTTATAAGCTTGTTTCCTCATGGGGACCTAAAAAATGTCCACACAAGGTCAAAATTTACTGATATTACTATCCTTATGGGGACATTTGGTTCCCATAACGTGATAAATACCAGCTACACACACACACACACACACACACACACACACACACACACACTCTCTCTCTCT
>NW_015542379.1:299969-322891 GCF_001515605.1 Sinocyclocheilus anshuiensis
TCTCTCACTCACACACACACACACACACACACGTCTGGTTCACTATCCTTGTGGGGACTCTCCATAGGCGTAATGGTTTTTCTACTGTACAGACCGTATATTCTATTGCCCTACACCAACCCTACCCCTAAACCTACCCCTCACAGGAAACTTTCTGGATTTTTAGATTTTCAGAAAACTTAATTCTGTGTGATTTATTAGCTTGTTTACCCGTGGGGACCTCAATTTAGGTCCCCACCGTGACACGAGTCCCCATGAGTCTGTGTGTATTCAGGTTTAAGTCCCCCCCAGAATAGAAAAACAGGTACACACACACACACACACACGCACAAGAGTAAGCTAAAGCACAGACACACAGTCTCATCTTATTGTCTTCATTACTGTAGTAGACTCCGGTCATCACGGCTCCTGTGATGCTCTACTCTTTTTAGGGCTTGTTGTCTTATTCAGATTTCTGTGCTATTTTCCTCACACACACATGTTTACACGTGGCATTTATTCAGCGCTGACCTTCTCTGTGTTGTGTCTCGAGACTCCGGCACTTAAATTCAGACTCCCAGGAAAATGTAGCAATTTTTCCAGCTGAATGGAAACATTTATATTCTTGTTTTTTTTTTTTCACCTGTATTATAGTCTCATGAGCACACCTGAGTCCATTTCCAATTCCCAGTGTCTCTGTCTCAAATAAACGCTCTGGATATCTCTCTGAAAGGACCATTACCGGCTCAGTGGTGAAACAACAGCCTCGGTAAATGTGTTGAACTCGGAGTAATTAGTCTGAATGTTTCTGTCACTAATGTCCTCCTGTAGGGCTTCACTCGCTCATTAGTTCATGCATGTTTCTGTTCAGTTATTTATTAATTCAATCCCTACTGAAATAAAACAGGCTGCACGCTCTTCACTTCAGCAGCTTTAGACAAAACTACCATCAAACACACACTAAACTCACAGATCTTCAACACTAACACCGACATAAAAGCTCAGTTTAACTTGAAGAAATTATGACAAATGTATTTCTATTGTGCAATAGAATCTTCATCTGAATGTAGTTTATTAAAACAGTATTTTTGTAAGGAATATCACACAATTTTTGTTTTATCCATGATCTTATTTAAACTGTAAATCTGTTAAGCAGCACTTTGTTTGCAAAAAAAAAAAATTGAAAGGAAGTGTTCACATTTCATTAGATTTCATCACATTTTAAATGATTACGTTGTTAATTTAATTTTTTGCATTCATTTGATTACCACTGTTTTTGATATTTTGCGTGACATTATAAAAAAACACATGAGTTTCAAACAGATTTCATAGGGCCCCAATTACATTTGAGAACATGTTATACAACAAAAATGTTATGCAAGGCCACATTCTCACTGGTTATCAGCAGTCAGTACAGCCCTACTGGCCTTTGTTACAAGTGTGTGTGTGTGTGTGTGTGTGTGTGAGCGTGTGAGCGTGTGTGTGTGAGTGTGTGTGTGAGTGAGTGAGTGTGTGTCTGTGTCTGTGTGTGTGTCCAATTGTCCTGCTCTTTTTAGTGTGGTTTGAACCCAACAGGACTCTTGCTGTAGCTCATGCTTGGGGTTTAGAAGGTCAACAGTCATGAATAACATCTCAGAGAGCTGTGCTGTTATTTAGACAGAGCACTGTATCATACAGTTACATTTATTCATTTAGTAGATGGTTTTATCCAAAGCGACTTGCAAATGAGGAACAAAGGTAAGCACCGTTCACAATTTCTCCATAAAAGTAAATCTTTTTTTTTCATGCTTTGTTTTGTTTGTTTTTGTTTTTAATTGTTTATTATTATTATTTTTTGTCTTGGGCTTTTTGTTTTGTGTTTGTGCATTTCTGTATTTGGTTGGTTTTCATTTGTTTTGTTTAATTCTTTTTGTTTTATTTTATGCTTTTCGGTTTATTCTTTTTTATCCTTTTTGTTTTTGCCTATTATTTGGTTATGTTTTTGTTTCATATGTTTTTTGTTCCGTTTTATGCTTTTTGTGTCTTGGTTTATTTTGTTTTGTTTTCATGCTTTTTTGTTTGTTTTATTGTTTCGTGTTTCATATTATGTTTTTGTTTTTTGTTTTATACTTTGTGTATTGTTTTATTTTTTATGCTTTTTCATTCTTATTTTTCTGTTTTATGCTGTTTGTTTTGTGTTTTGGTTTGTTTTATTTTTGTTTGATGCTTTTTGTTTCATTCTTTTCGTTATGTTTTATGCTTTTTGTTGTGTTTTGGTTTGTTTGTTTGTTTTTCTGTGCTTTGTTTTGTGCTTTTTGTTTTATATTGTTTTTTTTGTGACGTGTTTTGGTTTGTGTTTGTTGTGCCTTGTTTTGTGCCTTTTGTGTTTTGGTTAATTAATTTTTTGTGCTTTTTGTGTTTGGTTGGGGTTTTGGTTTTGTATTAGTGTTCTGTTTTCGGCTTTTTGATACATGACTTGAAATCTGTGCCATCATCTCTGACCATATCGGAGTATATGAAGTGAATTTGTTGAATCACAGATGAGTGCAGTATTTTTGTTGAGTATGGCTCTGCTCCGCCAACATTGTTCTGTGACTGAGAGACAAAGGCGGCCTTGATTAAGTATTGATGCTGCTATTAATGTGATCTGTGCTGTATATATCTAATGGGATGAGTGCTGTATGATTTGACTGTGATGGGTCGTCCAGATCCAGATTGGCTGCGTCTGTGTAATTGACGGAGCGTATTGATTTTCGGTTTTATGTGATTTACGGGATGGTTTTGGTCTGGAGTCGGGGTGGGGTCAGCGGTCCGGGATAAAATGTATCCATTAGGCTTCTGAATCGAATCTGGAAATGCCAGCAAGCATTGTTAGTAAATCTGTACTGAGATAAGTTCAGAAGTACAGTCTCTCTGTCATGGAGTATGATTTCAGTATGGTGCATCTTGAAGAGGATTTCTGCCGGTCTGGTCTGGTTTCTATTTAAACCGCTTCACTACAGCAGAAGACCTCCCCAGCATCAGCGCTCGCTGATAGCTGCTTTAAAAATAGAAACGCTATTGATTTACTGCTCTGTTGATCTTGCTCTGGTTTTATTTGTACTTACCTTCTGCTCTCAGGCTATGTGAGGAGAGAAAAAACATTTGCATTTTATTTATTTTTTGTCCAAAAAAAAAAGACAAACTGACGAACTGCTTGGTTTCTGTTTGTCTTTTGAGAGAATATTCAAGGGCATTAAAGATCATGAATTCTTTCTCATACCAGGCCTGAACGCAGTTTCTGTAGGTCTGAACGATGATTCTCATGCATCGCTGCTTTGCTCAGTGTGTCAGAACTGTTTCTGTAGCTGCATTCACCATCAGTATCCAGCACTGAAGTTATGCATTATATAATAGGTTTTAATACTCTACAGGACAAAACAAGATTCTTTCTTTCTTTCTTTCGTTCAAGAGAGACTGACAGTTTCCAGCTGTAGAGTCACACAGGTTTCAGGAGCGTTGAGAAAACAGAAGCACTCACTCTAGAGCTCTGCTGCTTCAACTCATTATCTTCATATGGACTTTTACTGCTGTCACTTACAAAGTCAGTGGGAATAAAAGTCTCCTCATCTCCAGCATTCAAACCTTTAGCGGCTTCTCGATGAAGACCAGAGGCTCCTTGTTCATAATTGAGAGTCATGCAGGTGAAATGCAATTATTTTACCGTAAGATTGATCAGCTCTGGAGTAACGCTCAGTGTCGTTTATCACTGAGATTACTGATAACAGCATGACGAACCAGCGCTGACAGATATTGGAAGAGAAAAATGAGACACATTCTCAAGATTTAGGAGAATTACTTTAGATGAGATGTGCGTGTAGATAAATCTTCTCTCTAGGTTAGTTGTTTTAAACTTATTTTTGTGTAATGTTTTGCTGAAAATGTGCTCGTGCTATATAGGCATTTAGACAACATAATAAACACTATAAACGTGTTTTTTTTCCTGTCGCTCCACAACAAACCATTTAAGTGTAACTGTGTTAATTAAACAACCAGTGGCATTCATTATAAACAAGATGCATTATAAATGCAAAGCCTAAACGAATTTAAAGCAAAACTGAAATTGCTGAAACAAAATAATTTCATTTGGATTTGTAATATAAATTATTTAACCAATACAACTTGATTCTATTATTATTATTATTTTTTTTACATTTATGTATGCATTTATTTATTTATTAACCTAATGAAATGACTTCCATCAAAAAAAAATGGCAATATGAATCAAAAAAACAAATGTTGCATCATATCACATCATTGTTGCATAATATCTCAGCAAAGCAAATAAAATGTACATTTGTAAGGCCATTTTCAAACGTTTTGACATGAATATATATATATATTTTTGATATAAGTTCAAGAAAAAAATGCTGTAGGATTTAATTCGAAACAATTTTCACTTAAAAATTGCTAGTAAGTTTCATGCAGTTACAAGGAAAGGCAAGTACAGTAAGTAACATTGAATTAAATGTCAAATTTTGAAGTTGAAGTACTGTAATAGTATTTGAATAACATACTCCAAAAATCTTTTTATTTACAACTTCACACAAATCATTTTACAGTGTTCTACAGAGATCCCTGCTTGACTGAAGTTTGCTGAAATGTGTTCATGTTGAGTTCGTGTTGGCGATCGTGTCGTCAGAGGTCAGCTTTATTGGCAGGAAAGGGAACTCCATCAACACTTCCCAGGGGACTTCACACGGGTCACCAAGATGGGGTCACTATGGGATTGTAGTTTCCTGCCGTGTTGCATTGTGGGTGCTCGGCTCTCGGGCGTCCACGCACGCGGCACTAGCATATGGTCACCAAGTCGTTCCCGTGTATATTTTCCAAGAAACTCCATGAGAGAAGCACTTTTGGCCGAAGTACAAGTTTCTGGTGCGTCTCTGAACGCGAAGGGTGATGTTTCACGTTGTGGCCTACAATGGCCTCTTTCTGACACGGGCTGCTCTGAGAACAGCTGCTCCGCTCTGAACAGATTGAGGCCTTGTGTGAACACCTGTCTCTGATCAGTCACCTCCACCCACACGCTTGGCCCGAGTCTGACCAGCCTTTGCTCAGACAACTCGGAGCTGGGCATTATAGAAAATACACTGCCACCCAGACGTTTGGAATAATTAAGATTTAGTAATTTATTCACCAAGGCTGAATTTATATGACCAAAACATACAGTAAAAAATTGAAATATTATTACACTTTAAAATAACTATTTTCTATGTGAGTATCTGTTAAACTAATTTATTTCTGTGATGCGCAGCTGTATTTTCAGCATCATTACTCCAGTCTTCAGTGTCACATGATCTTCAGAAATCATTCTAATATGCTGATTTGCTGCTCAAGAAACATTTCTGATTATTACCAATGCTGAAAACAGTTGTGCTGCTCAATATTTTTGTGGAAACGGTGATAGATTTTATTTTTCGGGATTCTGAAAACTTTTGTATAGTAGTGTATCACAGTTTCTGCAAAAATAGTAATTAATTAATTTGAAAAATATTGGATTTTTCCAAATATTTAATTTTATTTGATATATATTTGGATATTTATGCATTTAAGAACTAAAACACAGTATAATGTTTAAAGAATACCATTAAAAACAAATAGTGTTAAATAATCAGGGCATGCATGTTTCCCACACAGTTTTTTAATGAATAAAAACAAGAAAAAAATATGTTGTGAAATATATACGGTGTGTCCTCTGTGTTCTGTTTTTAAGAAACTGTAGCCTAATTAGTCCCCTTATAGTCGTATGAGCCAATTATATTGTATTTGTCTCTCCAAAAGTATTTTCCTCCACATCAGAGCAGCATATGTGTCAAAACGTGAGCTGTATCACAGTTCGCAGGAGAGCCGCTTGAGATTTGCGGTACGCCACTTGTTCTTGAATAGCATTAAAGTTGAGTTTGTTTGGTTGTATAGTGGTTAGTTGTAGTCTGGCTCTGCTACAGTACTCTGTGTGTGTGTGTGTGTGTGTGTGTTTGTGTGCATGTTCATTGCATGCCTGTTCAATGTGAACTTGAGCAGAGTGACTAAAAGGGAGACGGAGTGCAGAGAGCATTGACGTCTGCTTTATTGCATTGAGCAGGTGGTGGTAAAAGCCCCTCGTCTAATGCGATTACATGAGAGAGAGAGAAGGAGAGGGAGAGAGAGAGAGGGAATGGGTAGATGGATGAGCCTCCTCTTTTATTACTGCATCCGTCCTGGAAGAGCCTGACTCTGAGCCAGGTTTGCCTCATAAAGGCAGGGGAGCGGCGGGATGAAGTAATTGCCCCTTCCCTCCAGAGCCGGCCTCTTCATCACTGTCATGCTTCAAATTAATCTGTACACACCCAATGACAAAACAAAGACAACGCAATGATAAAACTTATTTTTTTGTTCATGTGTTTATGGAAATGTTTGTTATCATGCATTCATCGGTTGTTTCCTCCAATATCTTGATATGGAATAAGCCTTATGATGATATTGTCAATTGTTTCCCCTTTATGCATTATAAAATTGAAAGTGCCCAGGTCAGTAATGTTGTATGTGGACTCGCTCTTTCCCAGACCCAATGATTGGGACAATTTACAATTCAATTTATTTATTTTTTTTACTTTTACATTAGTGATTGCAGCGAGTGTTTTCAGGCACAAGTGATTTTTTGAATTTTTTTTGCCAGTAATAATATTGCATTTATTGTTTTATTTAATAATAGTCAAAAATTTATAATTATTAATGGTTAACTGAAAAAGGTTAATGCATTTAATTTTACCTTTTGTAACTGACACTAGTGGCAATCTGCATAATTGCTGTCATAGTATTGGTGCCTATAGAGGGGCTTTATAGAACTCTCTAGGGAACATCCGTATTGGAGCTCTAACCACCGAATGGCTGCATATAAGCACTAAAGACCTGTCTTGAACTGCCCCAGGTGGGCCGTTCCCCTGTGTTGGCATTTTGCTTAAGGTAGAGCCATTAGAATTACAATGATCCTTCATCCTGAGTCAACACTGCTCCCAAGAGACATTGTAAATAATTAAAATAACAAAGCCACCTCAGAGAGAAGGACATAAGCACATTGCTGATGTTTGATTTTGTTGATACTGGGCTAGGACGGTAGGATTTTATGTATTTTATTTTATGTGTTTGCCTGAAAAAGAGTTTCAGTAAGTCAGTAGAGCTAATGGCATGTAGTTACTGCAGAGAGAGCTTAAGTACAGTATGTGAATGTGTGTCTAGCCTTGTGCCGGTATTCATTAATACAGCATATTACTGTAATGTTATCGTGGGCACTTTAAAAAACAGTGAATAATTCTAGATACCTTATCTTAATTGTTTAGATTTTTTTCTGAATACACATTAACTTTTTTTTAATCACCTGGTTAAAATTAATAACAAAAAAGGTTCAAATAGTTTGAAAATATTCTGATTTAATATAGGCCTATTTGCATGCTAATCTGTTTAAAACATTTTGTATTTGATTCTTTTTTATTGTGTATTGTTTTATTGCATTTAAATTTTTTATGTTTTAATTTTTGATTTTATTATTAAGAGGGCAGCAATGAAGATTGTTTGTCTTTTCAACAATTTCTTGTAATTCAGTCTCATAAAAATACCGTATACACTGATTAAGTTGTAAGCAATTATTGTGATCTAAAAAAAATTTTGTGCAATTTGAGCATTTCTCATGAACTAATCAATCTCTTGGCTGGCCACAAACATACTTTGCATATTCAGAAACCACAGTTAATGCCATCATTGACCAGGGGAGATTGTGTAAGGGACATTTTCATTTATTAGAAAGGGAGTAATTATACAGAGTGCTGTTGGCAATCAACAGTGATATGCTTAGCGGATGAAAACCATTCCCCCTGGCATTGTAATGACGTCTTATTTCCACCTCATTGGGTGTGCATGTACAAAATGATGTCTTGTCGTTTTGTCTCTTTGTCTTTGGTTGCTGTTCATTAACAGGTCAAGTTTATTAGTGTTGCTGGCAAACTTTAACCCAATTTAACTGAACCTGTCAGAGAACAGTACACAAGCAGTGGAAACAAGCCTCTCCCCTTCCTTCCTGTGGTGTACCTCAGGGCTCTATCCTAAGCCCGTTCATCAAGTTTAAAAACATGGCTGGTGAACGCTAAAAGAGTCATTTGCATAGATGTATAGATCCTTAACAACACTTAAGCCACCCATATTTAATTTTGGTGAGCTCCAGAAAGGACTGTCACAATTCTCCCCCTAGTGGAAGATCTGATTACTTTATGAAGCCACCTTTTCGTCTATACAGACATGTGGTGGTTTTGTTGGTTTTCTCCAGTAAAGGAGGGCAAGAGCATTTACTCTCTCTGTATCGATCATGGTGGGATGAATACATAATGAATGATTAATGAACCATATAGGACAAATGACCTGCTATTTTTTTTTTAGAGAACATATGGCTTGCCCAAGGCTGTAGTGTTGAATAGCTTAAAAAAAAATATTGACGACTTTACTCATGACAGTCGATTTTACAAAATAGAATGAATATAGAATAAAGTTAGACAAAATATAGAGAATTTTCACTGTGTGTACATTAAATTGGAATACAACATGTGCTGTCAGATAGTCACATAAGGTGAATCGCACAAGTTATGTTAAACGCTCCAATTGGATCCCATGTATCTGCTGGCCAAACATTATTTAGTCTCCTTGCTTGTTGGATATGACACAACCAAGCTTTTTATTAGTATGCAGCCTGGTATAATTTTTTTCTGTTGAGCTCCTGCCTTCTCTTAAATCTGACATTATCTCCATAGGCTCAGGAGGCTGTTGTGTGGAAGCCTGCAATCCATTTCTGAGATACCCAATGCAAGATTGCAGTTTCGTAGTGAGTAATTGAGACTCAGTGGGACGTAGGCACTCCTCTATGAAGTCATGTCGGATTTGTTCCAGAACTCCTGCTTGCTGACCAGCCTGCCCAACCCATTTCTCAGTCCAGTCTGCTGTCATTTATTCATAACTAAATTCATACTCTGTGTGCCCGCTGGAGATTTGTGCTTGCTTTTGTTCTGTGTTTCTAGCCCAACCCTTCCCTCTCCCCAGAGACAGTGTTGTCCTATATTTGCATCAGCAGTCTTCCACTCATCCAGGTCCAGTTTGAAAGCACACTTAAAAGACCCTGAATACAGATGGATGTGCTTTTAGCACTCTGTTTATCTGCTGTTTATTCAGTGCAGGAACACATCAGGGTTAGGTGAACTTAACATGGCTTAATGTTGATTACCATGAAAATTCAGTTTGATTTGTCATCAGTGTGACTGGCAGGCACTTACAGTGGAAGTGAATGGGGCCATTTTTTTAGAGGGCCTAAAGGAGGAAATATGATGCTTAGAAATATATAAAAGTTCTTGCATGATTTCTAATGTTAACACTTGCATATTACTTGAGCTGTAAAGTTGTCTGAATCATTTTCTTTGTGGCATTATAGAGTTTAAACAGTTATGTTGTCATGTAAACTGGATATAAATTTGAAAAGAAGAGGTTAGTAAGTATTATATCACATTTATGTCTGGGCTGTGCAATATATATGATCTATGACTGTTCTTAATTAGAACAGACAGTCAGTTGCTTCGTTTCTGAATAAGTCAGCTATTTTGAATGAATCTGTTAAGTAAATGATTCAATGACTCACTTATTAAAACATGTACTTGCCACCACCTACTGGTGGTGTTAGTTTTTTTTACATTTCATCTAAATCTAAATGCCAAAACTGCCAATATTTCCTTATGAGTTCTATCAATTTAACTTTACTTGACTGCACCTGAAATATTCCTTTAAGACCGACTACTTAACTCGTATTAATATATATGTATAGTTTTTTTTCACATCCCATGCTGTAATATATCTAACAAAGCAGTGTATTTTTGCCACTCTGAGCTGTTCGATGTATGAGTGGCTCTGGAGGGCCGTGAGCTTGATTACACTGCTGCTGCAACTGGACAGCATCACATCTGGAGTGTGTGTTAAAGATAGAGAGGCCTCTCACGTACAATATCTTGCTGGAGGAGCCGACACTGCTGGCTGTGCTCAGTATTCTGTCCATTGTTCCCTCCTCTCCTCCTCTGCCTTTACCTTCCTTCAGTCTGGTTATTACATAAGCTCCGCAGCTCTTTCAGCTGGCTCGAGGGAGGATAATTGAAAAGCGGATCAAGGGATGAAAGCTTGCTATTCTATTTGGGTCTCTCAGTTCTGTGAAATAACGCGGAGAAAATGAAATGTACTGAGGAGCTGGAGCGACAAAAAGTAGGCCAGCCTCTTAAAACCGTGTCAGGGAGTTTGACATACCTGCCATGACATGAGAGCGCAGAGACTTGGTTATCGTCTTTCTTTAATAAAGATGCATGATGACATCTGGCAGTCTGCAGTAAATGACGCCCTGGTGCCAGAGAAAGAAGGGTGAACTTTCACTGACTTTTCATGAAGCAAGTGAGTCTGAAGAGCAGCTTATTACATCTTTGTGTGCCGACTTCTGAAATGAGACCAAGTCTTTCTCTGTGTTCAAGGGTTTCTAGTCCAGTTTAACCACTTTAATAGAGCGCTCACTGGAGAACTGACTAACAGATCATTTTAATTCATCTTGATTCAGAAATGGCTTAAAGTGACTAAAGTGGTGTCCAAGTGGGATATAGTCAATCCGTTTTCCCCATGTTGCCCATTAAAATTAATTTATTGACCAGTTGTATGATATCCAACATTAATAGGATGATCAGCCAATCATAGAGCTAATGCTTTTCTGTCTGTACTTCATCGTTCGTTACTGAGTTAAGGACTCCCTCACCGAACCACAAATGATTTATTGGCTATTTTAGATTAAAAAAGAACTGATTGCTGTTATTTGTAATACATACTTTTTTTTTATCAAAAAGATTCACATTTTGGGGTTTTCAGAAGCATATGTGGAAAAGTGTGTCATCGTTGTCTGTGGAAAGTGTCCATTTGGTGCAAATACAATCGGGATCAAATGGAAACTAAACTGCTTCTGAACAACCGTTTTTACCAAGCAATTCTGTAGCATTTGTAATCTAAAGCCATTTGGCTCATAAATGTTTCATTGACTTTTTAAGTTGACAAATGACAGAATCGCTGAAAGACTGGAGTCTTTCTGCCTTTGAAATTATTCTTGTTACTTCAGGAAAAATGAGAGCTTTATGCACCATTTCATCTCATGTTTCACTCTAATTGATTTGTTTTATTTTTGTACTGTTGATTCTCATCCACTCTTGCCTTGCAAAAACCACATTGGTAGTTTTTTTGTATCTTATCCGCTCTCGCGTGACTCTGAACTCACGACACTGCAAGATTAACGAAGCGACTCGTACCTTCATCGGTGAGATTAAGGTCAGGACAAACATAAGCACTATGTTGTAGACTGCCACTGTTTTTCTGATAACGGCAGAAAGCTGCGGTGTATTACAGCGATAAGACAAAGAGATGTCTGGACTTGTGTACAGAATGCACCTCCTGAACCGGCACTCAATCTCTGTCTGATTCCAAAACTTCCATTGAAATTATACCTTGTGTGTTTTTCCCCTCCTGACTCCATCTATTGTACGTCTCCTATCTTTCCCGGCACACTGATGTGAGCTAATGGGATGGCGAGGATCCTGGCAGCGCTGTCTAACATCAGCTGATGGCTATCGGTGTCCTCAGACGCTTGTCAAGCGGAGCAGCTTTACTCCTGAATCGCCGTCTATGAGAATTCAGTTTCCACACTGGTCTGTTAGCCTCGCGGAGACTCGATACAGAGCGCTGCGATTATTTATTCAGGAAACGCAGAGCTTGAGAGGTTAAGAGGGAGGGATGGGCCGAGTCAAGCGGCCAGTTGCCTATTCATTGCCTTTGATCGCCTCTTGATGTATAATTTAGAACTCTGAACAGGACGAGGCAAAAACCACATGAATATGGCAAAGACACACCTGACCGAACAGAAGACCTGTTGGCTGCAGGTTAAACTGTACAACTATTTATGAATATAAAACATCACATTTATGTGTTAAGGTGCACTTGAAAAGAAGGTGTAGAAACAAATTTCACTCAGAAATTGCTAGTAAATTTCACAAATAATTCCAAAAAAATTGCAAGTAACTCATTGAGCTAAACATGCAAATCTGAAGTAGAAAAAAAGTGTTTTTAAAAATAAAATAAAAAAAATATATAAAAAACTTAGATTTAACAAAATACTTTTTCAGTTAAATTGCATGTTAATTCAAAGACACGTGACCGAATGTAAGACACGCTGACCTTTTGGCTGCAAATTAAAATGCAAAACTGTTTACAAAGATACAAATATGGGCAAGTTTAGGTGCATTTACGTGTAAAAACAATTCACTCAGAAATTGCTGGTAAAATTCACAAATAATTGCACAGAAATGGCAAGTAACACTAAGCATGAAAATTGGAAGTAAAAAACTAAAATAATATTTTCTTGTAAAGTGAACTCCATTAATCTTTGCTAACAAACAAGGAACCTGGCTGCAACTGTACAGCACACTTTATCTGTAAGGTACAAAACTAGACCAGAAAATATCTGAATCTCAATGCTGAATGCTAAGCTGTCTTGTCTGTCAACGGCAACAAAGTCTTTATCAAGACACCTTGGCAAAAAAGACGTCAAGCGGTAAAAACAAACACAGAAATTCTCCGTCAAAGCCTAAAAACAACATGTTTAGAAGGTGCAAATGCTGGCAGTGTCAGAGATGCTGCAGAAACAGTGCGGTGCATCCAAATCTGAATTTACAAAGATAATTAGTCACCTTCTTTTTCTGAAAGACATGCAGACCCTGCTTGGAAAAACAAGCCTAAAGTGGTTCGCTTGTCTCCCAACCTATAGTCAAACTGAATCAATTTTGATGAATTTTTATCATGAATTTAGCTCCACGCGAGCATGAACTCTTTAGGATTTAATGAGGATACATAGACACACACATCCATACATGCGCAATAATCCAGTCAAGTGGCATTTAATTAACATGCGAGGAATTGCATTTCTGAGGCAACTCATTTTGAGACAAGCTTCACAATAAAATAACATATCAGGTGCTTTAGGCTGTTTTCACAATTGGTTCAGTTATTCAGTCTGAACGAAAGTTTGATTCCATTCTGTCCTCCTGCATTATCAGCTCTCTCTTCACAGTATTCACAATATTTGCTTATAATATTTAATATTTACCATGGTACAGTTGCATCATCAACTTGAGTTTCAGAGTATAAGATATATAAGATTTTTTTTTTTTTTAAAGAAATTAATGCTTTTATTCAGCAAGGACACGTTAAATGAACGTAAAGACATTTATAATGTTACAACATATTTCTATAAATACTGTTCTTTTGAACTTTCTATTCATCAAATAATTTTAATATATTTACAAAATGGTATAGATTTGTTTTTCATCAGCCATAACATAAAAATAGTTATTGGCTTATTGGTAATGGTCAGATATGTAATCATGTTGCATCCTTAAGTGACTGATATGATCTTCTTAGATAGTTCTGCATGCTTTTATTCTCAGTCATTCAACACATTCACATGCAAATATGTATTTATTTTTCATAAAGGCTGAATATTTAACATGGCTTAGAAAAGTGACTTCCCTGAATGGTCCCAGACAGCCGTTTTAGTCTGAACATACAGTCGTTCTACATAAAGCTTTAATATGAGATGAGATGAGGAGTGTCTGCACTGCTCTCAGTCATCAGAAGCACATCTCTCTGATTGAAGCGTCCGATGCTGCCAGCTGTCCACGTCAATGCTGCGCTCCTGACTCTGCACGGCTTTTTTCTGTTTGTAATTAGCCGTCTGCTGAATGCTAACAGGAGGGCGAGGTTGGCTTTTAAAAGAGTCTAATTAAGCACAATGCGAAAAGGGAAATCAGGACGTCCCTTAATGAAGACCAGGAGATCCGCCAGATTGCAATTCACATGTAATAAACTAAAAATGTCGTCGACAGGTGGACTTTAAAAATCACAATGGCTTTTATTAATGTTTACACATTTTCTAGTTAATCAAAATTTATTCAGAGTCTTTGTATTTTAAAAAACTTCCCAAACAGGAGTATGCATAAAAAAAATAATAAAAATTAAAAAAAAAAAAATATATTATTATTATTATTATTATTATTATTATTGTTATTTACATCATGTTTATTTATTTGTTTATTTTTAAAAAATATTTTTTGATGGGGCTGTGGCATTAAAAAGGCGTTTAACTTAGTAAAATAGAAGTTTGAAAAGAGCAGCAAACAATGTAGTCAGATATTGCATGCCTCCCATTTCTCATTCATAGTTGACAGACACACGGTGCACACCGTCCTTCATTAGTGAGAAGCGATTAAGTGGTGTTCAGTGAGATGGCAAATAATTCAGAGATAATTCCTCTCTTGATAGCAGCGGCAGCCAAACGTGTGTCTCTGAGACAGCAGACTGTCGCAACTTATTCTGCTGCATTCTGTCATTTTACAGAAAATGTGCTGCTGAAAAGCGGTTGAGAACGTGTTGAAAAGGAGAGAGAGCGGAGAGGTGTCACGGTGAGGGGGATTTATATGGACTTTTCTATTGTTTTTCAAATTTTCTTTTGAGTGAAATTGATATCCAAATGTAATATTTATTGTAGAAGCGAAGTTTAGCGTGAGTTTTATTGACTCGTTGAGCAGTAGGTTTCACGTGGCGAAAGCAGGGATGGCGTCGCACCTGGATGTGCGAACGCCATCTCTGTCGCTCCATCATGGAATTAGATGCATCACACAAGCGTGAGTAAAGGTGGAGGATGTGTTGCTGGACGTAGCTGAACGAGTGGGACATGAAAACATTGTTTCAGCATCTAGGATGAATAAGGCCGTGGTGGTCTTTTTGAAGGAGGAGCAACTGTTGTGTATCGTTTGGTAGAAAGCGGCATAGTGGTAAGTGGAGCTTTTGTTATTGTTCAACCAAGCAGGGATGGCGTCGCACCTGGATGTGCGAACGCCATCTCTGTCGCTCCATCATGGAATTAGATGCATCACACAAGCGTGAGTAAAGGTGGAGGATGTGTTGCTGGACGTAGCTGAACGAGTGGGACATGAAAACGTTGTTTCAGCGTCTAGGATGAATAAGGCCGTGGTGGTCTTTTTGAAGGAGGAGCAACTGGTGTATCGTTTGGTAGAAAGCGGCATAGTGGTAAGTGGAGCTTTTGTTATTGTTCAACCTTTAGTAGTGCCAATGGTAAGGGTAACAATTTCAAATGTCCCGCCATTTATTCCGGATGAAGACATACAGCGTGAGTTATCGAGGTATGGAAAGTTTGCAAGTGGAATTAGGATGGTTCCGCTTGGTTGTAAACATGAATCCTCGAAGCATGTGTTATCATTCAGATGGCAGGTGTTTATGTTTTTGAATGAGCCGACATTAAATGTGTCTTTCCGTTGCGTGTATGAGGGGAAATCGTACATGTTGTATGCGAGCACGGGGAAAATGCGCTGTTTTGAGTGCGGATCAGTATGACATGTACGATTGTTATGTCCACATAGAGAAGGGGTGGCAGGTCAAAGTAATGATGAGAATGGTAGGGTGGAAGAAACTGTTGGAGAAACAGTGGGAACTGAGGATCAAAACTCTCTCTCTCTCTCTCTCTCAGTAAGTAGGCCAGTGTTACTCTGCTGTCAAACACACCGAGGCTCTGTTCCAAAACCTAGTGAGCTACCTTGCTTCCTTTTAAGGCAGCATCCTAACTGAAATGAAACCTCATATGCAGAATAGAATCTTTTTTTGTAATACTTTCGAGAAGATTTCTGTGGGATTCTGCCAAGAAGATTTAAACTGTATTCAGTGGAGCTAAGAGTACTGTAGCCATGCAACGGAAAGCATAATCAAATATACAGTAGTATGTTGTAAAAAAATAATACAGTACATAAGCGTAGGAGTCGTGTTCCAGAAGTAAAAAATTCCCATTAATTTTCTTCAAAGGGTAATTGATTCTGAACAATAACTTAAAAACCGTTTAAGGCAGACCTACTGAGTTATGAAGTTGTTAATCGATGGTATATGCATTTGTTGAAGCCATCAGCCCACATTACTTCAACTTATTTTTTAAATAATTGTTTAATAACAGAGTTCCTGGTGATGAATCGCACCGAAAGAGCTTTTTTAACTCCTGTCAGTGTTATTTTAGAATCATACTGGTATAGTTTTCGAAAATATATTGAATAAGATTTCATTTTTATATTTTGTGTTTTTGTCATTTTATTAGCTTTTTTGCCTATATAGTTTTAAAGTAATGTTTGTCTATTTATTAGTTTTAGTTTTTTTTTTTTTTCAAGGTAAACTAAATGGAAATGAGAAATGTTGCCTTGAAAACATTTCATTTACATAATTTCAACATTTATTTTATTTCAAGTAACTGTATGGTTTTAGTTTTAGCAATAATAACTGTGTATGACAAAGAGACAATCTCCCTACTACTTAAATATTTGTGTATATTTATGCATATTTTGCAATAAATGTAAAATGTCGTTTCTACATCAGTTTTCATTTGAATATGTCATTCGCAATGCCTCATAGTCCTTTCCCACCTTAAAGCCTGCTTGTCTTTTTTCTGAGTTTCGAATATTTTCTTGCTTTCAATCAAAGATTGTAATGATTCCCCTAGTGGCAAGTCGGTTTGGTTCATGGCTTATAACTGTTTAACAAAGTCTTTCTAAACTCTTAATGGGGAAATTTCGTAATGAGAGAAAACTGAATCCAGGCCAATGCAGCGGTTGCACTCTATTCTGTTGATGGTGTGTGTGTCAGTGTTTACTATGTTCACTGGTCTGTGGCTACTGTAGCGTGTTTCTGTATGAGCCCTGCTGTCGCACCATAAACACTCCGTTATCTTTCGGCGGAGCAGCTCACAGATGGCTGAGTAAATGTTCTGCGCTCCTGTTTACTCAGCGCAGCTCGTCTCAGAGTCAGATGGCCTTCATTACCACGCGTGCAGATCTGCCCGATGAGGCTTTTTACATGATGCTTGTCCTTCTATTGTGTTGCTGCAGTTTATGAGGTGCTGCGTGTGTTTTCTGCTTACTAAATGATTGTGAGCTCAGTAAATGAGACGCATAAAATTGCCTTTCAGTGCCAGAACTTTCTCAATGGTTTCGACTGTGCCGAATGACTGACCGCTTTAATTCTGGTTAGTTTGCCAGTAATGTGAGATGGTAATGTTAGTTTGTCACTGATGTGGGAAGTGACTTTTAAAAGTGATCCTGGAGCCTCTGTGTAGAGGTAACATTGAGCTGTGCTGCTCATATGAACGACATCAGTTTGAGTTGGACTTGTGATGTTTTATGTCTGTTTTAAACACTAAGCCGGTTCCTTTTAGTGTGTAGTTAAATATGCAAATTATGTAGGAATATGTTACTGCATTATTAGTATTTTTTGGAATTGTTATTGAAAATAGCCAATGCCAAGCATTATGCAAGAAATAATTGTTTTGGTAACACTTCATGTTAGGGTCTCTTAACTAGTTGCTTATTAGCATGCATATTACTAGAATATTAGCCATTTGTTAGTACATATTAAGCACATATTAATGCCTTATTCTACATGACCTTATTCTACATCCCTAATCCTACCCAATACCTAAACTTAACAACTACCTTACTAACTATTAATAAACAGCTAATTAGGAATTCATTGAGGGAAATGTCGTAGTTAATAGTGAAAACGTGTTCCCTATTCTAAAGTGTTACCATTGTTGTTTTTTAATCTTGGCTTTAAAATGTTTTAAAAAAAAATTCAAGTTCAGAAATCAATGAAATTGTTGGATTCTTGATGATTCCCATTCCTAGCAAACTCAAGTTGGAAAATGATTTGCATTACTATGAACATTTCTGTTTCTGTTTTTATTATTATTATTATAATTATTATTTTTTATCATCAAACATGCATTAAATTGATCAAAAGTGACAGTAAAGACATTTCTAATGTTACAAAATATTTCTATTTCAAATAGATGTTGTTCTTTTGAACTTTCTATTCATCTGAAAATCCACAAACATATTGAGCTGCACAACTGTTTTCAACATTGATAATAATCAGAAATTTTTCTTGAGCAGCAAATCAGCATATTAGAATGATTTCTGAAGATCATGTGACACTGAAGACTGCAGTAATGATGCTGAAAACGATCACAGAAAAAAAAAATTACATTTTAACAGATATTCTAACAGCTATTTTAATCTGTAAAAAAATCACAATATTACAGATTTTTCTGTATTTTGATCAAATAAATGAAACCTTGGTGAGCAGAAAATACTTTTCTGAAAAACATTAAAGCAACCCCAAACTTTTGCGTGTGTGCTTCTGCTTTCTGTTTCAGCGATTTTGCGATCCAGATTTTGCAAAGTAACTATGGGTGAGAACTGTGAAAAATGGCAAAGTTGTCTGAATTTTGATAGTTTTGAAATGGTTTTCCCACTCTGTTTCCTCTGAATCTCAGCTAAATTGAGTCTGATCTCTCAGTGTAATGGTGGTTTAGTTGACTGAGATGGTGATGGTGCATCGCAGCACATGTGTCATGCAGCTCTGCCTCTAGCGTGTTCTGACCGCATGACCTCTACATATGAGACACACACATGCACATGAACACACCCCGCGGCCCGACGCTTGATTCATCCTGTGCGTTATAACTGGGTTAGAAATGAAGCAGCGACTGTGACGCTGAGGAGAAATGCTCTCGGTAGGGATTTTTCTCACGATTTTTTTTTTACAAAATGAGATTTAAGACAACTTATACAGTAAATGAAAAGGCGTCCTTTTATTAGGCTATTGCTGCACGTTTCTTTGTAAAATTGAAATATAACAAAACTAGATTGAAATTTTAAAACAAACTCCAAATCAAATAAGTTACACAAATAAAATAAATCTCTGCATATAAATAAACTAAGGATTTGTCTGTGCTCTTTCCATTTAAAATGAGAGGCAACCACTGCATTGTAATCATCATCCAAACAAAGATGCAGTGTACATGCAACATGAGCAGTTTTTAATCTAAATTAGACTATAATTTTGAAATTTGAAGCAAAAAAGCTGCGCTACTTTAATATGCATCGTTAAGAGGCAAGATTAAAAGAAAATGCCGTCAGTTCAGCTCAGAGATACATTCATATAAACTCCTACTCCAGTTGTATCGCGATTTGTTTAGCATCTCAACCGATTTGAATCGTCACATATTTGACTCGATTTTCAACCGGCTCGCGGTTCATCATTACATCCCTAGCTCTCGGTGTTTGTTTTGGTCCTGATGAATGATGGGGCCCGGATTCATCACGCGCTCATCTCGTCCTCGCGTGTCCCTCTGAACGCAGCGTTACACGGCCGAGATTGAGAGAAGATTCCCTGGACAGAGTGCTCGATAAAGGATGCTGTGTGTGTTTGGGTTGATGTGAGAGTGTGACTGTGGTCTCTGCGCCGCGGGCAGACGGCCATGTTTTCCTGTCAGAGGAAGCAGCAGTGTAATTGTCATCTTTATCTGATGCTGGATCACTGCGCTAAAATTAGGAGCTGACATTTCAGCAGTCAGAAATCTGCTCGTCCACTAGAACTAGTTTCTTGTGCTACTTGTGTTTTTGTATTAAGCAGGGTTTTTACCTTCAAACAGGATCAAACAGGGACTAAAAAAAACATTAGATTTTGTTGGTATCACTGCATAATAATTTTTCTTTCATAAACGCATTAATTAACTTTATGCATAATATACAGAATAATATAAAAAAATGTTTAGGGCTATAAAAATCTGTTTTATTTTATTTTCTGTATTAATTTTTCTTTACTCTTATTTTATTTCAATTTAATTAATAAAAAAGGTTACCTAATAAATTAAATTGTTAAAACTAACAATTTAATAGTCTATTAAAGTTTTAACAATAACAATGCCCTATGAAATTTTTTATTCTGTTTTATGACTTCATACAAATTTATTATCAAAAATGGTGGAAATCAAATGATTGCATAAACCTTTATAACAATATAATTAATATTTTAGAATGAAATCAAATTAAATTAAAAGTCCCTTCATCTTTTGGCAAGCAAAGTGATTCGCAACATTTTATTCTAATTTAATTTATTTTAATATTATTAAATTAATACATGGACAAAAATTGTGTTATACTAGTTTACACAACATTTTAATAAACTGTATTATTATAATTATAATTACTATTATTATTAATTATTATTGTTGTTGATATTTTTATTTATTTGAGAATAGTGAGAATTATTTATATAATAGTAATGTATTTCTGTCATAATTTCTTCAAGTTAAACTTATTTTGGTGTGTTGTAGTGGAGACCATTGAGTTTTTTGTGTTGTGTAAATCATTGAGCCCTAAATGTTATATATTATAATGTTGAGCATTATATCAGATCTTAACTTCAGAAACTAGTGGTAAGAAATGACATGAAAACATAAGTTCTATATGTTCACATAAATTAAGGAATAGTTTACTCAAAAAGTAAAGTTGTATCATCCTTTATTTTCCCTCATGCCGTTCCTAACCCATATGACTTACTTTCTTGCACTTTCTTCTCCTTTTGTGTTCCACAGAGAAACAGAAACTCATACTGGTTTGGAATTACAGAGTGATCATTTCTGGGGGGACTTTCCCTTTAAGGCACATGAGATTTCAATTTTACTCAACAGATTGACTTTGACTTTGTTCCCTTTCTCTCTGTATGATAATACATCATTTATTGCTCGTTGTTTATCAATCTAGTCTTTGCAACAGGAGACATGCAGTGTTATGAAACACATTTCTATTGTCCTCGGGCTGCAGATGGTGTAATTCTGCGTCCGTTCCAAGCTTTGGGAAGCTCAGAGTGTGTCCGAGGCCTGCTCGAGCAGATGGTGGATTATCCAAACAAGCGGACAAATTAGCCATATTCCTGTTGTGTGCTCGGGCCGCGGTGAGGGTGGCAGAGTGCCCGGCGCACAGAATCTGAGCCAGTGGGTCGGCTGGCATACAGCACGGTCCTTCATTTCCATTTGTTGCTCCTCCAACTTCATCTTTCTGAGTCAAATTAAAAGAATAGTTCACCCGAAAATGAAAATTTGCTGAAAATGTGCTCACCCTCAGGACATCAGAGATGTAAATGAGTTTGTTTCTTCATCAGGTTTGTAGAAATGTAGCATTGCATCAGTGTCTCAGCAATGGATGCTCTGCAGTGAATGGGTGCCGTCAGAATGAGAGTCCAAACAGCTGATAAAAACATCACAATAATCCACAGCACTCCAGTCCATCAGTTAACATCTGGAGAAGACAAAAGCTGAAACACATCCAGCATTAAGACTTTTTTTTTTTAATAAAATACATTGAGTCCATAATCCATAATAACGCTTCCTCCAGAGAAAAAGTCCATCTCCTGTTGTCTCTCACATCAAAATCCAGCCACATATTAGTTTAGAGCTGTTTAAACGCTGCTTGATCTGTGCAGATTTCTCTCCTGATTCACACCAGAACACTTTTTCACTGGAGGAAGCGTTATTATGGATTATATTATATATTATATATTATGGACTCGTATTTTAGTTAAAAGCGTCTTAATGCTGGATTTGTTTCAGCTTTTGTCTTCTCCAGATGTTAACTGATGGACTGGAGTGCTGTGGATTACTTGTGGATTATTGTGATGTTTTTATCAGCTGTTTGGACTCTCATTCTGACGGCACCCATTCACTGCAGAAACAAACTCATCTTGGACGACCCAAGGGTGACAACGTTTTCAGCAAAATGACATTTTTGTGATGTATAGATTCCACCTTTAATGCATTTTAATTCTTCAAATCTCATATTTTTGACTTTATGCTTTATGATAGGTGAGTAAGTGGAATGCACCATGTATTTTGAACTTGAACGTGCATAGTATGCATGAGCACCGAGACTCAATGTCTAGATCACATGCACTAATCTCATTTATTTTTATTTTTTACAATTAAGAGTTTCAAGAAAAAGAAGTTTGAGAGACATTGACAGTGTGCTTCTCTATAAATGCTGGAGTTCTTCAGAAACCAACAGAATTCACTAATAAATAGCTTTTTATTCCTACAGAGTGCCATTCGTGCACTTAATTCAATCAAAGCTAAAACATATAGGGCCAGCATCCTCGGCTCTTTCCACTTCAGACACTAAGTACCGCTGATGCTTCTGGTGCTTCAGTGCTACTCAGTTTCCAGGGAAAAAGTTACTTAAACGCTAGAAAGCTTGAGATGCATTTTAACCTGCATCATCACGTGGAAGTGCAAGCAGAATCACTCAATATGGCTAATTTTCCAGTCTGGCAGATGTGATGAATTGGCTCTTTAACCTGCTCTACAGTCTCACTGATTAAATGGCTTTTTGTCTAATTGCATTGCTCTGTTTGCAGAACACTGACTGATGTGGGATCATTGTCTGATGCTGAAGCAGTAGGAAGCGACAGCATTTCAGTTTCCCAAATAACCTTTCAGTGATCAGTTCTTTCAAGAACCATGCTTTTCTTAGTGTGAAGTGAAAAGCTGATTAATAAAATTATTAATCTAAAAAAAGCTTTTCACTATAAGAATTGTTTGTGCAATGGAAAGATTCCAAGGATGTTAAAGGTTCTTCATGCAACCGGATGCCAAAAAAGGACCTTAATTTTAAACTGTACCATGTTGTTCTGATTTATTAATGATGCAAACACTGAAAGAGGGGCGACGAAGGGTAAAATAAGAGCACAGCCTGCCACACCTCTCTATCCATCTGTACATGGACAAATACAACAACACAAATGCACAAATCATTGATTTCTGGGCATGTAGAAGTAGATGAAAGTTTAATGGGATTTTATGGGAAACTCTGAGTTCAGCCCCTCCCCTTCTTGACAGGAATCCTGCTACTTCCTGTGTCTCAGGAGGAAGGACAAGGAGTCAGTCTGGAGTA
>NW_015542379.1:324458-328151 GCF_001515605.1 Sinocyclocheilus anshuiensis
AGAGATTCACATAGAAAACAGATATTTTAAATTGAAATATTATTTCACTGTTTTACTGTATTTTTAATCAAATAAATGCAGCCTTGGAAAAACTTACTTCAAAAAAGTTTTAAAATATATATATATATATATATATATATATATATATGAATAAATATACTGTATGTAGGACTGTTTAGCTAAACACCGCTGTGAGAGGAGATGTGTGTTTAAAGCTCACTTTATTCACCAGTGCTCTGCTGGCACCAGTGTGTTCTTCACACAGCTTTACTCACTCCTCATCATGCCTTCATGAAATCCTCGCTGGCTGACGTGTGTTATATTTAGCTGTGTAGAGCAGTCGTCTGACGCTTCAGGCCGATGCATGCCTCAGTTTCCTCGTGCTGATCTCAGACCAGCGTTGCCCCGCGGATCAGAACTGGAGTGTTTTTTGTGTGAACGTGTGTGTTCGTTATGAAGGGCACCCTGTAAAAACCTCATTAGCTGTTCTTTGGGGAGGTTGGCAGTAAAAGAAAAGGCTTTGCTGACTGATGTTTGGCGCTGTGAGAGAGGAGGTCTGGGAACGAGCCACAACAGAGCTGAGCTATCATACACGAGTTAGTCGTGTTTGTGACATTACTTATTCTGTTGCTTTGCGAGATGTGATGCTGTCTCTCATAAAAGTATGTTTTCCAGGACGTTAAATACTCAGAAAGCTCGTTAGGTTTATGCTGGACACCTGTTGCTTAGTAAACCATTCGAGCTAACGGCTCTTTTGCTGTCTGCTGGATTTGATGCTGGTACAATAACAGTGTGGTATTTAATTAAGGATCATTATTCATCAGTATGGAGGTTTGATACAGAAGCTGATATCCATCAACTACGCAAGGTTTGAAACCTGAAGTACAGTGTGAAGTTTATTCAGTACATTTGCTGGAAGTGATACTCAACAAAAAGCATATTGTACACGAGTAACAGAATTAAAAGGAGTAACCAGACAATGCAATTAGAAGAGACATAGTAATAATACAGACTTGTTTAAGGGGAAAGAAAGAAAAAACCTGTAGGCATATAATGACCTCTACGTATGTGTGTGGTCTTCTTTCCTTAATCTTGGAAGCTGTACTTTTTAACTATATATATATATGTATATATACATATTAAAGGCAGTGCTAATGCATGCTGATGTGTGAGTGTTGTTGGCGCGCAGCAGTGATATCAGCTCCGTCTCTGAGCTGTGAGCTAAAATCATTAGTGTTAATCTCTGCTGGAGTCACTAATGCAGTATCAATCACGGGTTCAACTCAGTGTGTTCTGCTGGAAGTGTGTGTGTTTCTCTGCACTGATCTGAATGCAGGAGAGAGAGAAGAGCACAGCTGGAGCTCGTCTGAGTTTAACTGGCGCAGGGAGGTCTGATCTCAGATCAGCACACAGCAGATACAGTTTCAGGAAAGTGTACGAGTAAGCATTTACTGCATGTTATGCAGGACACTATTCGTAAATGTAAGTGAGGATAGCAAAATAAAGTGAACTGTGACATATTATACCCAACAATTCTTCATACAGTGAAATTTAGGATCAAAAATTATTCAGACACTTTGACCTGAGCATGTTTTGCTTCAGTGTTTTTTTCTTCTTTAATGGCTAGTGTGATCTTTTTACACCACAGACTGAACAGAATTAAGCACTGCTTGAGCTAAATTGGTATGATCTAATTGTGTACTTAAATTTAACAGCTGACAGTCTAGTTCATTACATACCTTTCTATCAAAGTTATATGACATTATCAAGATGCATTTGTTTTTTGTATTTGAGTTCTTGTCATATTTTATTACCATTTTCTAAACTATAGCGAATAAACTATAACTTTAATTAACTTTAATTATTACATTTTTAATTAATTTATTTAAACACCAATAATGTCATAATACTTAAATGTAATCTTTAACAAATCTCATCCATTAATATCCATTTTTTTTAAACTGTACTTTTTTTGATGTATACATTTAATTTAGCATCCAAAATGGTTGATTTTAGTTTGTTTAGTGTTTTATTTTTCATTTATTTATTAGGTTTTTGTTTTTTGTTTTACCTACTTAGATTTATTTACTACTATTATAGTAAAGAATTCTTACATCTCCCTCTGTTTTTAGTTTTTTGTAACATATCAGTAGCAGCTCTGGAGTCAGTATGTAATGTCTGTTTATGTGGTATGCAGTGAAGTGCCGCTTGCTTCATCACTGGATTGGGTTTATTTTGTGATTAACAGCAGGTAGAAGTGAACAATTTTACCCTAAAATAAAATGTTAAGATCTCTGACGTGCTATAGGAGGATCAGGACGCTCGTCTCATCCCAGTGATATTAGAGATGTGTGTTTGTTTTCACCCTCTGTTCTTAGTTCTTCTGTCGCTTTTCTTAAACACAGACTGAAGAAGTGTGCTGTTTCACAATAAGGCAAATGCACTGGCGGCTCACCTTTATGCACTGATAATCACAACATGCATGTCAAACCTGTAAAAAATGCTGCAAATAATTGATTCAGGAGGGTTTTATTTGGTAGGAAGTAATGCTGTTTATATATTCTGCATCGTTTCCACTGTTTTGGCGCTGCATCATTTGCCGTTTGGTTTTTTGGTGATTTATTGTTCATAATTTTGCATGCTCCTCCCGGCTGTTTGAGAAATCTCGCCTGACTTTAATAAGATTTCAGCTTTGTGAATGGAGAATCATTTTCTTTCCAACTGTACATTGGTGTGTTTGAAGCTGGAATTTGAATATCTTATTTATTTTATCATTATTTATTTATTTATTTTTTACTGAATTTATATATATATATATATATATATATATATATATTCATTGATCACTCAAAGTTAATCTTTAAACACCAGTAATTTAATAACACTGTTAAATGTAGGCCTAATTAATATGCATTTTTTTTCGTACTGTACATTTCAGTTTTTCTGATGCATACATTTACTTTAGCATTTAGAATGATTGATTTTAGTTTTTATTTTCCATTTATTTACACAATACAGTATAGAATTCTTAAATTTTCCTCTGACCGTTTTTTGGCTATGCAAATAATATGTAAATAATTTCAGCATATTGGGAGCAGCAGGAATGTTAATATCTGTGCATCTTTAACACATTTTAAGTCTAATCAGAGTCAGTATTTCATGTCTGTCTGTGGCTCTTTTGTCATTATCATCTCATCGGGGTTTGTATGTTTTGTTGTGATTTTTGTTGATTTATTGTTCATAGTTTTCCACGTTCCTGCCGGCAGTTTTGAGAAGTGTAGTCTGACTTCATTCCTCAGATATCGTCCTCGGCGCTGTGGGTTTTGTTAGGCAATACTTTCAGAGATGATCAGATTACCGCTTAACAAGCAAACACACGCTTGCGTTTGTGAGGGGAAAATGCCTTTATCAGCCCTCGCACACTTAAATCAAGACGAACGCTGTGTGTCTGTGTGTGTGTGTGTGTGTCTCTCTCTTCACAGCCGAACAAAGGCTGAGCTGCTGCTGGATCAGACGCTCGTCTGCTGATGTGAGACTAACGCAGCGCTGCTCTGATTGTGTGGTTGCTCAGCAAGCATCTGTGATTAAACTCTCTCAACTCAACGTTAAAATCGCCCAACATTCTGTTATGAATTATGGAACATTATTAATGTCTTTACTGGCACTTTTGATCAATTTAATGCATCCTTGATG
>NW_015542379.1:328161-328447 GCF_001515605.1 Sinocyclocheilus anshuiensis
CCTGTCTGGTCATTATTTAATTAGAGACACATTATACTTGCATGAGAAAATAAAAACACACTCACATTCTTGTTTCTAATGCATCTTGATTTCATTTAGCATTTTATCTGTTTGCCCCCCAATTTTTTCTGGGATTGTCACTATAAGGTGATGCATGGTGGTGGACAGACTGGGTTTCAGACAGGCTTCTCATTAATCTTGTGTTTAATGAGCCTTCACGCAGGTTCTAACGAGGTGTAATTGCTGTTCGGTCCTGGCTGGAATCAATGCTGCTATCCAGCCACTG
>NW_015542379.1:328558-328825 GCF_001515605.1 Sinocyclocheilus anshuiensis
ATTTTTACTTTCTCAAAAAAACTCACTCTGTATGATTTATAAGCCTTTTGAAATATGGGGACATGGGGTAATGTCCTCATAAGTCACCTTCTCCTTTTGTGTCCTCATATAACACAAAAACGCGCGCGCGCACACACACACACACACACACACACACACACACACACACACACACACACGTTCCTGCTGTCCAGCCTCCGTTCACTTATTTGGCCTGTGTTTCACCTGCTCTGCCAAACTGTGTGTGTGTGTGTGTGTGTGTGTGCG
>NW_015542379.1:328998-333993 GCF_001515605.1 Sinocyclocheilus anshuiensis
CAGTGGAGCTGTGAATGAGTGTGGGTGCACGTGTGCGCGTGTGTGTGTGTGTGTGTGTGTGTGTGTGTTTTTGTTTACATCATTTGTGTGTGTACTGTGTATATTTATTAACTTTTATTTTGGATGTGATTAATCGCGATTAATCATTTGACAGCATGCATATATATATATATATATATATATAAGATCCAGTATGAATATAAAAGATCTTAGTTTGATTAGTTTGTGATATCTTATCATTTTTAATGAAAAACACAACAATAATAAAGATACAAAGACAAAGACAAACACACATATGAAAAATAGAAATATTGTCAAATAGGTGCTTTGCTTTTGTAGCGTCTGTGAACAACTGAACTAAATAGATTTAATTTCTATAAAGAGAGCAAAGTGACGGTGGGGGCAGAATACCGCGGTAAGCCTTGTGTGTGCATAAACGCACTCATGCCAGCGAGAGTGTGTGTTTAAGAGACTTAGTTTAGTAACGCTGTTGTTTAACGAGAAATGTGCGAGGCATTTATTACAGCGCTTTCAGAAAAAAAGTTAACAGCTGCAAGAGAAAGCTGATGCATTGTGGGTGAACAGCTGTGCTGCTAAAGATAATTAGGTCCTGACATGCAGAGAAATAAACTGGCATCACAGACGGACAGTATTTCTAAACTATACAAGACAGAGAGAGTGTGTGTGTGTGTGTGTGTGCGTGCGTGCGTGTGTGTGTGTGTGCGTGTGTGAGAGTGTGTCTGTGCGTGTGTGAGTGTGCGTGTGCGTGTGCGTGTGTGTGTGTGTGAGAGTGTGTGTAAGTTTCCTTCACAGAGCCAAAGGCCGAGATGTGCAGTATATCTCTTCTCACAGACACTGACATGTAAGGATTCGCTCTATTACAGCTTCTGTGTCAAAGCCAGAAAAATAGAAGGACATAAAGCGAGTGGGAGGAAGAGATGGAGTCACACACACCACCAATGAACGCAAGAACAGTCCTCAACAAACACCAGCTGCTGTTTCCAGACATACGAACAGTGCAACTAAATCAATAAAGTAAAATACTGCATCTAGTTATAAAAATGCATTATAGCTATTTTATTATAATGGGTGTGTGTGTGTGTGTGTGTGTGTGTGTGTGTGCTGGCAACAGTGATCTGCAGGGATCTGTAGGGACGGCTGTAGGACAGAGATAAAGCAGACAGACAGACAGACGCTGCTGTAGCGAGACACACGTGCTTCAGGTTGGTTGTAAGTGTTTCAAATGCTGGATGATTTCAAATCAGACCATGATGAGGTTGTTAGAAGCTCTCGCTTTCTTTCAAGTCTTTGCAGTTGCTCTTGAGTCTAAGGTATTGATAGGTCTCTTGTGTTGTTTGGACACACACCGCCTACTGTCTGACGGTCCTTATGATTGACTTTCAGTTTTGTGTCTGCTTTGTGTCTGCAGTCTTAATCGTGAAGTCTGTTTTTCTTCAAACAATCGCTCTGTTAATGTTACAGACGCTCCTGCTAAACAGGCTCCCATGATTTGTCATTTTTGAATGTCTGACAGTCACTCATAAACACTGATGAACACAATTCATACCACACTGATTTAGAGAATATAGGCAATGCAGATATAAATAAGTGATATTTGATTTTCCACTGTAATAATAATAATAGGTGTTCACATTATTTTATCCAACCCATGTATATGTATTATATATTATATTAAACAACAGCACATAATTCACTGTTTAGCCATTTGAAATATGATGCTTTATTTTTGTTCAAGTGCTATTCAGCCGCATTTTGAGTGAACTTTAATTATTTTTGGGACTCAGTCACCCAACTATACTTCTGTGCACCAATTGATGCAAATCCAGTCCAATACAATACGATTCAGCCCAATATATGATATTTTCTGATGCGGGATATGTCATTGGCTGATTGCCAGCTGTGTTTATTTCTCCGGTGTGTTATCATCAGCGTGAACACATGAGATCCGGAGACACCTGCAGCACTATCTCTGTTTCTGTGAACGTCTCTCTGCTCTCACAGCTGGACAAACGCTACAGACTCAGAAATAGCTGCTTTGGTGTTTTCTGCATCCCACAGTGTAAGTGTGCGCAGTGTGTTATTGATTTGATGGTATTATGTGCCGGATCGATGTCAGGTGTCTTGTACACGGGTCAGAGACAGAGAAAAAGGGCTTTTCAAGCATCAAAACAATACAAGTTTAATATGCCTTGAATATTTCCCCGTGTACATTAGACGTGTCCTGTTTAATTTAATTGTTTCTCAGCAAAAAATAATGACTATCAGCCTTTTTTTTACCCTGATTTAATTGTGTGTCCTAGTGGGGAAAAAAATGCTAAAATGTATTTGAAATACATTTATTTAATGCTAAGTATACTACAAATTAATTTACATATTTATGCTTAAAAGATAACCTGCAGCTATTAGTATACTAAACTGGTATACTTAAAGTCTGCTAAACTGGAACAACTAGTTTTGTACTTAATACACTTAAGTACTCTAATTAGTTCACTAATTGTGCGGAAGTACTGCTGAAGTCCAACTAAAGACATACTGAAGTATACTTGATTGTGATAAAGTGGAACTATTGCAAGTACAGTATACTTCAGGTACACTTTAAATATCTTGCATTTAAAGACTAAAATTATACAGTGATCATACAAGCCTTATTAATAGTGATATTAAAACACATTTTAGGCATAATATTAAGAAATGTGCATTGTGCGATAAATAACTAAGTTTAATTGTAATTGTATAATATAAATAAATATGTTAATGAGTTTGAAGTATACTTACTATGAAATAAATGTATTTTAAATACATTTTGGCCTTTTTATTTTATTTATTTATTTATTTATTTTAACTAGGGTAGCAATAATTCATATACCGAAAACTCTTGTTTGAACAGGCTTGTTGTTTTGAGTCATTATTACAGTTAAATTACTCACTGAATCAGCTGGACTGCTTCTTGACTTACTGAACTGAAATTGTTGTATTCCTGTGCTAATCTAAAAGTATTTGAAATGCTGTATTGAACATTTTCTCGATTCGCCTGCTGGTGAGGCCAGAAGCTGTTTCCGGGTGTCAAACCAAAGACTGTAAGCGTTTAATATCTTGGGCTGCAGGAGATGTGTTTGTTCCCTGTGTTTAATGTTTGCTCCCATAATGCCCTGCAGGAGAGTGAATGGATGCAGCGGTGAAGGGCTTTCGGTGATAATGTATTCAAATGATTGGAGAGGTGAGGAGAGCAGCTGTGACCTGATGCAGAGTTTGATTTCTTCCAAACACGCTCATGTGCCGAGGACTTGGCCGACATAGAGCCGCTTTTTTAAATTTCCAGTCAGTGACATTTAATTTTCTCCTCATCGGGGATTGAGCCGGAGGAAACGGAGAGGTGTGAAAGCTGAGTGACTGGAGTCAGAACTTGATGTGGTCAGTCTCAGAACTTCTCTCATCGACAGATAACTGAATCCCAGTCCTCGCATTACATGAAGAAAACACCGTCCATCTATCATTCCATCATCCATCCATCATTTGTTCTATCGTACTCTCTATCGTTCCATCCATCCATCCATCATTTATTCTATTGTACTATCTATTGTTCCACCCTTCCATCCATCATCCATCCATTGCTTCTTCTAGCATTCTATCATTCCCTCCATCCAGCCACCGTTTCTTGTTATTCTACCGGCAGCCATATCACCCTGTAGCCCAAGACTGGTTGCCCACTGAAGCTAAGCAGGGCTGAGCCTGGTCAGTACCTGGATGGGAGACCTCCTGGGAAAACTAGGTTGCTGCTGGAAGAGGTGTTAGTGAGGCCAGTAGGGGGTGCTCACCCTGTGGTCTGTGTGGGTCCTAACGCCCCAGTATAGTGACGGGGACACTATACTGTCAACAAGCACCGTCCTTCGGATGAGACGTTAAACCGAGGTCCTGACTCTCTGTGGTCATTAAAAATCCCAGGATGTCTTTCGAAAAGAGTAGAGGTGTGACCTCGGCATCCTGGCCAAATTTGCCCATTGGCCTCTGATCATCATGGCCTCCTAACAATCTGCTGATTGGCTTCATCACTCTGTCTCCTCTCCACCAGTAAGCTGGAGTGTGGTGGGCGTTATGGCACACTATGGCTGCCGTCGCATCATCCAGGTGGATGCTGCACACTGGTGGTGGATGATGAGATACCCCCTGACAATGTAAAGCGCTTTGAGTGTCTAGAAAAGCACTATATAAATGTAATGAATTAATTAATTATCCATCCATCCATCCACCATTTCTTCTGTCATTCCATCCATCCATCCATCTGTTTCTTCTGTTATTCTATCCATCCATCCATCCTTCCATCCATCGTTTCTTCTGTTATTCTTTAATTATCCATCCATCCATCCACCATTTCTTCTGTCATTCCATCCATCTGTTTCTTCTGTTATTCTATCCATCCATCCATCCTTCCATCCATCGTTTCTTCTGTTATTCTATCCATCCATCCATCCATCGTTTCGTCTGTCATTCTATCCATCCATCCATCCATCCATCCACCGTTTCTTCTGTTATTCTATCCATCCATCCATTGTTTCTTCTAGCATTCTATCAATCTATCTATCCATCCATCATTTATTCTGTTGCATCTATCATTCATCATCCACCCATTGTTTCTTCTATCATTCTTCTTATTCTTCATTGTTTCTTCTATCATTCTTCTTTAGTCTGTCATTCTATCATTCCATCATCCATCCATTATTTCTTCTAGCATTCCATCATCCATCCATCCATCCATCAATCTATCATTCTGTTGCTGGTTTGTTCGCTCATCATTTGTTCATTCTGTCATTTATCCTATCTATCATTCTACTGTATCTATTTGTGGATTTACAGGCACAGAAATGAGAGAGAAAGTGAGAAAGAGAATCAGAAAGGATCACTCAATGAATCAGTGAATGAATATTTTAATGAACAGATTCTATATATTCTATTCACTTGAAAGACCCCCCCCCCCCC
>NW_015542379.1:334125-340276 GCF_001515605.1 Sinocyclocheilus anshuiensis
GAACCTGCAATGTGACACCAATAACATTTGTCTCTTTGGAGATCTTGAAATGACCGTATATGCATGTAAAGAGGTTTCCGATGATAAGAGGAGCATTAGATAACATTGATGTTTAGCAGGAGCGTTTGCAGTGTGAGAGTCTTCAGGGATGGGTTCCTGGAAAGATAAAGGTCATGCTTTGATTCCCTCAGTGTGTGACCGTAAATCATCAGAGCTCATTAGACCGACCACACACACACACACACACACACACACACAGACACACACACTCTCTTACACACACACACCTGGAGAGGAAGCGTGTTTGCGTGGTGGGTGGGTGGCAGCATGTGTTTGTGTGTGTGTGTGTGTGTGTGTGTGTGTGAATGCCGGGTTTCCGTTTGACCTTTGATCCCTGAACTGTTGCAGACGTGATGGGTGAAAGGGCACCAGCTCCTCGGCTGGATTCAGTTCTGCTGGAAGCTGTAATTATCCTTACGATCTAATTTCTCCAGACCGCAGTAACGTGTGAAGAGTGTGTAAGCCTGAGTTCAGAACACACACTCCTGCTCTACAGGCTGCTGGCTAGCCGTTATTTAAGCCTCTCTGACCTTAAGCTATGGAAATGCCATGTTGATGCTTTTTTGAGAGTTTTCATGGTGTTTTCCAACTCATTAGGTTGGAAAAGGTCTTTATAGCTGCAAATGCGTGTTTTGTGCAGTGCATTAAGAGACGTAATGCACTGAAATGGCTTTTCACCTAAATTATTTCATATTTAATTTAATAATCAATTTAATAATCAAATTTGTTTAATAGTCAACACTCATAGAAACTTGTACAAACATTTAAATTGCACTGTATATATGATGCATTAAATAATGCATTAAATAATAAAGGCAAGTAAAATATAATGCATATGTAATATAGTGCATATACTGATTAAAATGCTCCTCTATAGAGTTTTTTTTTTCTAGCTGACCATGGAGTTTATGGTTATTGAATGTCTTTCATGAGGTAAATGTAACATTATTGATCACAGGCTGAAACACTTATTGATCGATTACATTATTCATCATTCATTCCAGTAAGTTGTTCTGTGTCTTCTGATGTTCATTCATGTTTATTTGCTCTGTAACTAGTACTAAAGAGGAAGAGATGATTGGTTCACCATAGCCATCTGTCACCACACTTTAAAGAGTCACAAAAATACATTTAGTGTTTGAATTTCATTAAAAAATATATTATTTGAAAGCTGATACTTTGTTTGATATCAAATGTAACAGCTGAATGCCAACAATGACGATTTTTGATTGTGGACGATAAAAATGTCTCCACGATCTGCTTTTGAAGAAATATCGCAGTATCTTGCTACGGAGCATATTCTGTCAGTAACAGTTCTGACGCTTCATCTCAATATTCTGTACAATGCAACATACATTCACATCAGTGTTAACTCAGTGGTAGACAGTGTTGGGGAAAGTTACTTTTAAAAGTAATGCATTACAATGTTGCGTTGCTCCCTAAAAAGTAACTAATTATGTTACTTAGTTACTTTTTATGGAACTGTTTGGTTTTCCACATTCTTCAATATAGCATTTATGTTCAGCAGAATAAGAAACTCATTCAGATTTAAAACAACTTTTGAGTGAGTAAATGATGGTATAAAAATAAATTTTGGGGCAAACTATTCCTTTAATATTAATAAAACAGCAAAACACAAAGAGAAAAATCACTCACTACTCGACTGAATAACTTTAATACAGTTGCTTTAAAAGGAATCAATCTATATTGTGTTTTATTTTTATATTTGTTCATTCAATTTCTTGAATGCTCCTGTTAAATATACCTATTGTACCTGAAAATAAAGCACTGTTTGTTTTATTTGTATATTATGTGAATCTTTGGTCTTGTTTTTTAATAACAAAGATAAAATAATGACAAAGATTTTTATCTTCACCCACTTTAGCCTAAATATCCGCCATTCTTTTTTTGTATTTTATATTTTGTTACCTTGAAAGGCTTTGTCTTTATAATAGGCACATTAGTTTGGTATAACCAACATGACAAAGAATCCTGATAAAACTGTGATATTTCTAAAAAAACAATGGTGATGTGATTTTCGTCCACCCCTAGCTGAATGTGATTATTGGATGGCAGGTGCTCTAAATAATGTTTGTGTATAAAAATGATTGATCTTGAGATTTAAGAATCCATATTTAAATGTTTAATTGTTTTAAAAATGGGAAATCTAGCACGACATGACACTGAGTGCATGAAATAGTCAAAACATACCATTGGAGAAACACGAATGAAAACGCCATTGTTTCAGTCCTCTAATTTTCGTTTGAAACTGAAAATTTGAATTTGATTGCCGAAATGTCATTGCATCACTAGTTAAGAGTACAATGTAACGATCCAGGCTTCTGCAGACACGACTCATATGAAGATCTCTCTCTTTCTCTAGTCTCTTCACTTTTCTCCATTTTTCCGCAAGAGCTCCCCTGAGCAGAGAGGCAATTATGCAGCGCTGTGGTGTTATATTTCATTCCATGAGCGTCTCTGCATTATAACATACCATTAGCACGCCTGCTAACAGCTTCATGCCACCCCAGAGAAACCAGAGAGAGATGCTTGCGCTTTTAGAGAGAGCGCTGTCTGTTGATCAGAGGTGACACATGATTTCTGTATTTTGTAGTGAAGGGTGACAGTTGTCTGCAGTCCAGTTTCCAGTGACCCCTGGAGGTCAAGCACAGAGCTACACTCCTGAAAGTGTGTTTGTTGCTCTACATCTTTAATCAGCCAACTTTGAGTCTGGAGGCTGGCCGGTGTTCATTAAACAAATTGCAACAACTAATCAAAATTGATAGTAATCAAAAGTGAATTTGATGAATTAATCGCTGCACACTGTGCATGCACATAAAAGATCTACCTGCACTTCAGAGGAGTAAATAACACATTTCTAAGGACCAATGTGTCTGAAATATAGCTGAGGACACGCAGCAAGCTTCTGTGGGAAAAGTGCATGACCCAAGTTGTCCTAAACATGAGAAAGCTTCATATTAAGCTATTGTGCTGTGCATGTGCTGTTTAATGCATTAGAGAAATTTTTCCCTCAGCCCGAGTTGTATGGGTTTTTCTTTGTGCAAATGTTCAAAAGGCATGCTTTGCATAAAGGCTCGTCATGGCACTCCTTCAACTTCACTAAAGAGCACAACAGAACAGGAGTGCGATAATTCTGACTTTGCAATGTTAAATATGCAATTTGTTTGGATTGGATGCATTCTTCAGTTTGCACACTTTTTTTATGAAATACTGTAAATAAAATCTGACTTTTTAAATCCAATTAATCGATCGATCAATCAGTTAATCAAAGACACAATTGACAGATGAATCGATTTATCAAAAGAATTGTTAGTTGCAGCCCTAAAACAGTCATTTTACGCTGAAACATGCAGTCTTTTTTCAGGCTACAGGCACCGTGGTTTATTCCAGTGTTGCTGGAAAAACACAGTCTGAGCTCTGGTTTGGTTTCTTCTGAGCACTGCAGGTCTGACCATTAAACTCTGCATGTCTTGGGCTTGTTTTTGTTCGTTTCACTGAAGCTTTTAAGCACTTAACACTTAAACTTTGGAAAAAGAAATTTAGGATTTTGACTTAAAATGTCAAGTCTGTGTTGATCAGTTCAGTTGCTGAAATTGTTTCCTATTCTAGCTTTCAAATAAACCTGGCATTGTTGGCTCTGTGACGAATTACTTGTGTTCCTTTATCGTAGGTCGCTTTGTATAAAAGTGCCTGCCAAATGCATAAATGTGAGCCTGCAGCACAAAAGTAGTCTTAAGCAGCACAGGTATATTTGTAACCCTGGAGCACAAAAGCAGTCTTAAGTCGCTGGGGTATATTTGTAGCAATAGCCAACAAAACATTGTATGGGTCAAAATTATCAATTTTTCTTGCCAAAAATCATTAGGATATTAAGTAAAGATCATGTTCCATGAAGATATTTTGTAAATTTCCTACCGTAAATATATAAAAATTTAATTATTGTTTAGTAATATGCATTGCTAAGAACTTAATTTGAACAACTTTAAAGATGATTTTCTCAATATTCAGATTTTTTTGCACCCTCAGATTCCAGATTTTCAAATAGTTGCTTCTCGACCAAATATTGTCCTATCCTAACAAACCATACATCAATGGAAAGATTATTTATTCAGCTTTCAGATGATGTATACATCTCAATTTAAAAAAAATGACCCTTATGACTGGTTTTGTGCTCCAGGGTCACAAATGTGAAAAGCATGCTGAAACTAGCACAGACTGTTGATATTTTGTCTCTTCGTTTGGCAGAAATCCGAGGCGGTCACGCTCCTAAAGACGGTCCGGTCCGGCAGCTTCCTCTATACGACACACCGTACGAGCCGGAGGAGAACGGAGGAGATCCAGACGGAGACTTGTGTTCCCGCGAGAGCAGATTACCGCAGGACGACGAGAGGCCGCCGGAGGAGTACGACCAGCCCTGGGAGTGGAAGAAAGACCGCATATCCAAAGCCTTCGCAGGTTCGGCCCGCTTCATTATCGTCTTTCCTGAAGTGATTCATAATACTGAACAGTCAGAAATATTACAAGACCTGTGCCCAGTTCTGTGGGTGATGTTGGGGAGTTACTAACTAAACTCGTGATGCTACTAACGTAGTTGCTCAGCTGTCTCTGAAACATTAGCTTTTCCACTTTTTTCCAATGTTGTAGAACTTCATTGTAGTGAATTGGTTCATTTAGAAGATTCATATAAATAAACTGGTTAAAAATGATTCATGCAATGGTTCATTCGAACCCCTGCATGGCATTTTGTAGCAAAATATTTAGTGAAATACTGTAGTTTTCAACTCGGGCGATGGTCATGCTACACTTCCAGTCATATGCATGCACATGCAGGAGGACGGAAACACAAGCTTGTGTGAAATGATGAACTCTGACCTATGGATTTGTATCTGATTGACCAGTAGAAGACCTTAAAATTGAATAAAAAAATCAAGCAAACTTTAAATCTGCAGTATTGCATTGCAAAGTGGAATAGATTGCATATTTGTGTATTTTGTTTGCATAATGCTTTTAATAAGAGGCCACAGAGTACGACATCATATTACGACCATTGCAGAGTTTGTAGAAATGATGCATGCTCAAAGTCTAGTGTGACTGCGGCATCATTTATATAAATCAGGGCTTTTTCTCTTTGCTGTTTATTGAATGCGTTTGGTGAAAGTTGTTTTTTGTGTCTTGGCTGTAGTTTCTCACTGGTGGAGGTCTCACTCTTTACTGAATGGCTGGAGCGTAAATTCTCAAACATTTTCATTGCAAATCAATGTGAATGTGTAAACAGGCTCATTTTAATATCTCAGCCGTTGCCGTATCCGTCTGTTGCTGGGAATGCTGGGAGATTTTCTCCTTACGGTATCTCTTCCTCTCTCTCTCTGAATGCTTTGTTCCTCAGTCGAGGCTTCAGGAACGGCTCATTTCAGTTCCTTTTCAAGTGATCATTCACCCAGAAAGGAACATTCTGTCATCATTTACTCACCCTCAGGTCTGTATGAATTTCTTTAAGTTGATTCACACAAAAGAAGATATTTTGAAGAACGTTGGTAACCAAACAGCTGCTGGTAGCCATTGACTTCCATAATATGGGAAAAAAAAAAATACTATGGAAGTCAATGGCTACTGTCAGCTGTTTGGTTACCAACGTTCTTCAAAATATCTTCTTTTGTGTTCAGCAGAAGAAAGAAACTCACACAGGTTTGGAACAACATGAGGGTGAGTAAATGATGACAGAATGATCATTTCCGGGTGACTGCAGTCGGACGTGTGTGTGAGAGTGTGACGCTCGTCTGTGGACGGATCTGGAGGTGTGTGTGTGTCCATCAGGTGTGGTGATTGTGTGTCAAGTTTGGCTCAGGGACTCGTGACTAACTCAGGTATAACTAAACATGGCTGTTCAACTGAGTTATTTGGGTTTTTTGACAAATAAAATCTCCAGAAGATATATTTTTGTGCATCAGTTCTTGAAAGGTGTTCCTTTCCTTTTCCTTTTTTTTTTGTCCCGTGTGTGTGTGTGTGAGTGTGTGTGTGTGTGTCTCTCTCTCTCTCTCTCTCTGTGTGTGTGTCTCTCTCTCTCTCTCTC
>NW_015542379.1:340315-346652 GCF_001515605.1 Sinocyclocheilus anshuiensis
TGTGTGTGTGTGTGTGTGTGTGTGTGTGTGTGTCTCTGTGTGTGTGTGTGTGTGTGTGTGTGTAGCAGCACTGCTCTGTTATGACTGCATTAGTCGTGAGGACACGAGCAGAGGAGCGTCCAGGAGAGATGTCCACATCTCTAGATCCTCCACAGGTACTGCGGCACACAGGCTTTCCTCTCTGTCTGCATGGATGTATGACTGAATTAGCATCACAGGAGTCCATTGCTGAGGAAAATATTCTTATGGTTTCTCTTTCTCTTAAAGCAATATTCTGGGTTAAATATACAGATTAAGCTCTATGCCACAGTCTGATGCTGATTACAGCTGATTAATTGGACCTGTGCATCAGTTTATAAAAACTAAAAACATGATACACTTTCAGTAGAAGTTGAAAATACAGAAATTATATTTTTCAATTATAATTTTGAAATTGAAATGTAAAATTCTAAATGTTATTTAATATTAATCGATATGCATCAATAAAAACATCAATAAAAATATGCAAAATATTACATTTAAAATCTAAAAATATCTCTAATATTCTCTAAAGTTTATATGTAATTTGATTTGATTGTATCAGATGATTTTTGAAAATCCTTAACCAAATGTATTGGTCACAAGGGAAGGTAACACAAAACTAGTGTGACTAAAAAGCATAATTGCAATAGCATAATTTCCTTCCATTTATAACATGATCATGTCAACCAGATAAACTATTTTTTGCATAATATATGCAAGGATCCTAGACAGCAAAGAAATTACATTGAAAATGCACAACTATAAATTAATCTGCCTAGAAAAGTAGTCCAACCTTAAAAAGATGAATTAGGTAACTGATCTCAAATGCTGTCGATTAAGCATAAGCTACATTTATTGTGGAATATTCCTGTGTTTTATGCATTAATGTGTGATTAATTTAGATCTGTGTGTGAGCTTGTTTTAACTGTGATAAACACTTTACTGTGTTAAATGAGGATCACGGCGAATCGTCTCCTCCTCTGAGAGCAAATCACAGTTATTTGTTGTCAGTCAGACAGACGCAGCTTTCAAAGACTTTATTATTTCCCACGTCTTTGTCCTAGTTTTTCGACTGCTTATACCTCGCGCCAATCCGCTTAGATAAAGCATGCTTTGACGTTTCTTTCCGTCAGGAAGCAGAGACATCGGATATCAGTCGCTAGGCCTCTGGCTTGCCACCAGATCCTCTCAGAGTAACCTTCCCACGGACCCTTAATACTCACATTGCTCTGTCTTCAGAAAAATGTTCAAAGATAAATCTTCAAGGAACGTCAATCATAGCAGAACACCCTCGAGACGTCTGGTAAGCAGTCTAGAGCCTGTCTCAAGGCTCGACCCCTGATTGCAGAGGTCAAAAGGTCACCCTGAGGTCACGACATGAGAGAAACGCTCATTAGGGGCTTTCCATAAATGGAGGCTTTGTGTATACAGCACTTAAAGGAATAGTTCAGCCAAAGATGAAAATGAGCTGAAAATGTGCTCACCCTCAGGCCATCTGGGATCAGGATGAGTTTGTTTCTTCATCAGATTTGTAGAAATGTAGCATTGCATCAGTGTCTCAGCAATGGATGCTCTGCAGTGAATGGGTGCCGTCAGAATGAGAGTCCAAACAGCTGATAAAAACATAACAATAATCCACAGCACTCCAGTCCATCAGTTAACATCTGGAGAAGACAAAAGCTGAAACACATCCAGCATTAAGACGCTTTTAACTCAAATACCATAGAGTCCATAATCCATAATAACTCTTCCTCCAGTGAAAAAGTGTTCTGGTGTGAATCAGGAGAGAAATCTGCACAGATCAAGCAGCGTTTAAACAGCTCTAAACACATATGTGGCTGGATTTTGATGTGAGAGACAACAGCAGATGCATTTTTTCACTGAAGGAAGAGTTATTGTGGATTATGGACTCGTGTTTGAGTTAAAAACGTCTTAATGCTGGATGTGTTTCAGCTTTTGTCTTCTCCAGATGTTAACTGATGGACTGGAGTGCTGTGGATTATTGTGATGTTTTTATCAGCTGTTTGGACTCTCATTCTGACGGCACCCATTCACTGCAGAGCATCCATTGCTGAGACACTGATGCAATGCTACATTTCTCCAAATGTATTCTAATGACGTGATTAGGTTTTCAGCAAATTTTTATTTTTGGGTGAACTATTCCTTTAAGGGAGAGGATTTCAGAGGTTTCTGGGTCAGTGTCTGTTGAAGAGTTTTACATTGTATTTGCATTTGGCTAGTTTTCATTATTACATGAATAATGTAATATTCGCCACTCGCATTTCTAGTCCTGCCATTTTTGCGTGCCAGGATTGGTCTTGTTTACATACGGAGTTCGTCTGTCAGCTTTAAAATGCAAATGCTTGATTAGGATAAATACAGTCGTTTGTGAAGTCGAGGTGATGCAGAGCGAACGGGAGAAATATTGCACTTAGCATAAATGAGTGCTTTAGTTATTACCGAGCGCTGCGGCGTATATATGTTTCAATTTCATCAATCTTTGTTTGCTCCGACGAAACACACAACATTAAAATCAGCTTGTGGTGAGCTGCAGTGCATTTGAGTCACTGCAATGCGTACAGCTCCCGATATTTATTTACCGCCGGCTTTATTCATTAAAGTGTGTGTGTGTGTGTGTTACATTCACTCATGCGTTTATCAATGCGCTGCTTTCAGCTGGATGCTGATATGTGCTTGTGTAGGTCACTGCAGGGTTGTGCACTTGTGTGTCACCTAATTAGTCATCTGGTTATCTGCTGCTGCCTCCTCACACAACACATATAGCCACAGAGTGATTGATGAGCGTAAATGTGACAGCACTAAAGAATGAGTGCGTGTGTGCGTGTGTGTGAGTGTGTGTGTGTGTTTGTAAAGATAAACCTAGAAGGTGAAACCAAAATGCACACAGAGAAAACTCCTCTCGCTCTTTGTCTGTGTTACACATGGAAGAACTTTAAAAACTGCACTACTTACAAATAAAATGAGTTGTGACTCAAGCCAGGGGGGCATAGTTTTTTTTAGTATAGACTAAGTAGTATAGTAATTTACTGAAAATGTGCTCACTCTCAGGTCATCCGAGATCAGGATGAGTTTGTTTCTTCATCAGATTTGTAGAAATGTAGCATTGCATCAGTGTCTCAGCAATGGATGCTCTGCAGTGAATGGGTGCCGTCAGAATGAGAGTCCAAACAGCTGATAAAAACATCACAATAATCCACAAGTAATCCACAGCACTCCAGTCCATCAGTTAACATCTGGAGAAGACAAAAGCTGAAACTAATCCAGCATTAAGACGTTTTTAACTAAAATACATTGAGTCCATAATCCATAAAAAGTGCATCTGCTGTTGTCTCTCACATCAAAATCCAGCCACATATTTGTTTAGAGCTGTTTAAACACTGCTTGATCTGTGCAGATTTCTCTCCTGATTCAGACCAGAACACTTTTTCACTGGAGGAAGCGTTATTATGGATTATTTTAGCTGACTGTATGCGGTTCGGATCACATGACCTGATGGTTTCTTTCACACAGTCTGGAAATGTGACACAGTCAGTTTGTTTATAAAAGTGAATGTAACCGTATATTAACTCTAAAACAGGACAGACGGCTCTATATTGCACACACGTAGCCACAGACGTCTCAGTCTGCTCCTGATCTGTCTGCATGTTATTAATGCAGTTGTCCGTCTCAAACACGGACTGTGGGAATGTCTGTGAGTCTACACACAGTTCTGGATGACAGACGCTGCCCTCTGTCTGATTCTCATGCTGCTGCTGCTGTGGTGTGATAACAGTCTTCTGTCATGATCTCTTACACACACACACACACACACACACTCACACACACACACACACACACTCACACACACACACACACACACTCACACACACACACACACACACTCACACACACACACACACACACTCACACACACACACACACACACTCACACACACACACACACACACTCACACACACACACACACACACTCACACACACACACACACACACTCACACACACACACACACACACACACACACACACACACACACTCACAAACATACACACACACACACACTCACAAACATACACACACACACACACACACTCACAAACACATGTCGTCTTGACTTTGGTTCATCTTCCAAGCACAAATAAAGATATTTTTAATTAAGACTTCAGAGGTTTCAGAGGTTTCTTTAAATACATTGTAAAAGTAATCCATAGGAATCACCGTTTAATCCAAGTCTTCTGAAGAGGCATGGTCGTATTGTATGATGAACAGATATAATTTAGGCTTTTATTCACAAATAAACATTGACATATAGAGCACATAGTTTATGGTAAATGGAAGCTCAAATGTGCTTTGGATGTGCAAGAACCAATTAGGTTTGTTCTTGTGCATCAGCCAAGTATGGTTGAGCTTCTGTTTACCATATTTGATGTGCTCTATATGTGCTGATTGATGTTTATATGTGAATAAAAGCCTAAATTATACCTGTTCATCATATAAAACGCTGATGTCTCTTTGGAAGACTTGGAACTGCTTGATTCAAATGGATTACTTTTACAATATCTATGAATTTTTTGAAGAGTCAAATTTTGGTAGAATGGACTTCAAATGGAGGGACAAAAATCATAACGGTTTTATTAAAAATATGAGACGTCACATTCCTAGGTCTTCTCTTTTTTTAATAAATCAGAAATTGCAACTAATAATAATTTTAAAATGTGGAAATATACTATCTATTCCATTTTGCTGTAACATACTGTATATAAAAAATGCAGCTTTGAAGTTTATGTTCTTCAAATCTATGAAGCTTAGATTCTTTATTGGTCCAGTATCTTAGTACTGTGCTAATACACAGATCAGAGTGAACAAACTTTTGTCTTCTGTGTAAATCTGAGATTCTGTTGCTATTGGTGCACCATTGCACTTTGTAGCCCTGCCTACTGTGAAATCTCATTGGTCTAAAATCACGCTGTGTATTACACTTCGATATGGCTCTTCCGTGTCTTGAGTTATTTAAAGTTCTTGGGCGGTTGAGCCACTGGCGCAGTCACCATCAGATGACCTTGACTCAGAGATCTACTGTAGGTCAAATGTATTACTAGCATAGACAGTCAGAGCGCATGTCTGTTTGCGTGTCCGTGTGTGTCTTTGGTGTATTTATGTATTCGTACAGTGTTGAAGTTTGAGTTAAACCTGTTTTTCCAGTTACCGTTTCCGGCAATGTGTGACACGATATGTGCAAAACTAAAACACAATTTTTTCTATCATTATCACCCCAAATACACACACACACACACACACGTACGTCTTCTATCCATGGTCCCTTGAAGATATATTTAATAAGTTTCATATTTATCTAATACTCTGTCCCTCTTTTTCTGTAACAAACACACTCATCCTGAGGAAGAACAGAAGGAACTCAATAAATGACAAGGTTTTAAATGTGTATAATGGGCACTGATAAGGTTGTATATACAGACTTTGCACCCTCTCAAGGCATGTTGACTCTATACAGCCTCACCCTGCTTTATGACCTACCCACAATGCATCATGTGCCCAGGTTTTATAATGTTGCTAATGATTTAAAAGATAACTGATGGTGCTATTTTACATCTCAAGGTTGCATTTTGAGCGAATGGGAATAAACTTCGGAAATGTTTCCTTGGGAATTAATGTGTGTACACTAGCATTCTGAGCTCAGGACTGTTGTAGACAGTTGATGGATCCATCCAACTGGTTTGCCACCCTTTTGTGTGTGTGTGTGTGTGTGTTTATTTTGTGTGGCTACTAGGGATTCTTGTGATCAGCCAACCACCTAGAACAAAAATTGTTTTGCCTCTTAAGCACACTGTAATTTCCTGTTTATGCACGTCCCCCGTCGCACTTGTCTCATTTCCCTCCCTCATCCCACCACCATGATGATTAGTAGTTACAGCTGAATGTGTAACAAGTGACCATCATCATATGACATCTTACTGACTCTGCAGGAAAATATAATCAGAGAGTTGATAAATAACATGACCGTGAACTTTGCTTTTTCAACGTTTCAAGATTTTAGTATCAGTTTGTGGGCTATAAAGGAAAGTGTTGCTTTTATAGCATAATTTTGTTTTGTTCTTACACAAAGTCTCTTATGTTCACCAAGGCTGCATTTCTTAGACCAAAATACAGTAATATTGTGAAATATTATTACAATTTCAAATCTCAGTTTTCTATTTTAATATATTTTAAAATGTAATTCATTCTTGTGATGCAAAGCTGAATTTTCAGCATCATTACTCCAGTCTTCAGTGTCACATGA
>NW_015542379.1:351211-360559 GCF_001515605.1 Sinocyclocheilus anshuiensis
TCATACCTTTGTCATTATACAAATTTATGGCCTCATTTGTCACAAAAACGCGCGCACACACACACACACACGTTTGTTTTTGTGAATTGTTGGGACATTCCATAGGCGTAATGGTTTTTATACTGTACAAACTGTATGTGATATTGCCCAACACCAACCCTACACCTAAACCTACCCCTTAAAGGAAACTTTTGTGCATTTTTACTTTCTCAAAAAAACTCATTCTGTATGATTTATAAGCTTGTTTCCTCATGGGGACCTCAAAAATTTACCCACAAGGTCAAAATTTACTAGTATGTGGGGACATTTGGTCCCCATAACGTGATAAATACCAGGTACACACACACACACACCTGAGGCCAGATTTATGGAGCATTCTTGGTAAAAAAAAAAGTAAATAAAGTTAAGATTGTTCTTAAGATTAAATACTAATCTTAAAGAAATATTTCACAAAAAAAAGTAAATGTTGTCATCATTCACTCACTCACCCTCATGTCGTCTCAGCCCATATGACTTTGGTTCATCTTCCAAGCACAAATAAAGATATTTTTAATTAAGACTTCAGAGGTTTCTGTCCCCCTATTGAAAGTCCACGTGACCAAAACTAATAAAATCCAAAAAGGTCATAAAGGCATCATAAAGTCAGTCTATATGAATCAAACACTTTAATCCAAGTCTTCTGAAGAGACACAATCACTTCATAATATGAATGCAATAATAATAATAACTTTATAATGAAGAGTCTGACTGACTGACTGTTCTGGAATATCATTGTTAATAAGCTCTTAAAGATGTGATAACCTTGTCTTAAATCCCCAAATATAAGATGTTTAATGAAATTATGGGGTTGTTTTAAATATTAAGAGTTACAACATAACACTATATACATATGAGAGAGCACAAATTAATGCAACAGACGCTGCGATTATGAGTCAGTTTCGTAAAAATGACTATTTAAAAAAAACAGTGCATTAAAAATGCAACAGCAAGTGCTGAACTCTTGTCAAGCCGGTTAGTGATGAAAACAGTGTGCACACTTATGATTATAACAGCCTGCAGGCGATGAGACAAACAGACTGGATTTGAGGTGTTTTTTTAATTGCATTGATCAGTGAGTCTTCAGTAGGAGTTGCCATACAATCATCAAAAGCTGTGATGTTAAGAAAGTGCTTTCAAAATCTGTGTACTATTTTCATATTCCAGGTCTGTTTGGACCCAAAGCATTGTTCATTTATAAAACAGCCGTAACGTAATATTTTTCTGTCAAAACCATAGTGTATCTGATCGGTAACTTCTCATTAACGAGTAAATGTGAAAAATTCCAACGTTTTGACATCATTACCATGTTATTACTACAAAAACAGTCCATTTATTTCTAACAAAACACCATCAAAATAGATGAACATTTTCAAACAGATTCATTTTACTTGCATAAACTTTTACTTTCAGATGAAAAAAGTGATCAGTTTGAAGTGACACTAACTTCAGATAATTTTACAGAAAGTATTTTTGACACCTAATGGTGCTCCATACATACCTGGGTAAAAATGACCCTACTTGAAATGTAAATTTTGTTTTTAATTGATTATATCTATAAAAAAACAAAACAAATCTGGAACAAACAAATAACTAACTAACTAAATAAATAAATGTGTATTTTGATGGTCTTAAAGCATTGTAATGTTTTCTTCCCTTACTAAAACTATGCATTTTTTTGACTTTTTTTTATTTTTATTTTTAAGACGAATGCATCACGAGGGTTAAGGAGATATTTGAGATCCTAAGTGCATGCAAGAAATGCATTTAGGAACATTCTTACTAGCATCAGGTTTTGTCTTCTATCAGACGCATCCAGCAGCAGAAATCTGCTCATAACAGAAAGTTTGTTGGCTGTTTTATCACAGATGGCAGCGCTGAAATGCCACAGAAACTGCTGTGAGCTTTTGAAAAGGCGCTTGACTTTTCTAATTGCGCTCGAGGCGTAGGCACCACGCTTTACCGCGTTTCCGCCGTATAATTACCTCACACCCCCGTGTTTTAAATACACATGCAATCTGCCAGCAGCCGATCAAGAGGCTCTTTAGGAGAGCGAGCGCTCCTCGAAGTCGTGTTTCTCCTGAATTCAGTCAAACTGATGGTTCATTAGAAAGCAGAGGAGTGGATTGTGGCTGTTATTGAGTCTGTGTGAATGTTTGATGCTGTTTTATGAGACTTCAGTGCTGTCGGACACTATTACCGCTAACCTCGTCAGTCGTGTCGCCTCAGTACATCAGACCCTGAGCGATTAATATTTCATGTTGGATTTGTCTCATCGTGGAGTCGGTTCACACTTCTGCATTGAGCCTAAAGCCTGATCGTGTCTAAATGGCCCTTTTTTTCTGTCCTGGTGTCTTAATTAGGTCTGCGATGAAAGTGTGAAATGAAATCCATCCGTTGTGCTGTTTACAGCGGCCGGATCCGGATGAACCGAGCCTTCAGCGTCTCTGCTTTCAAATCTGGAGCATGAGATAAACCGGCCTGCCTGAGTCCTGCCCAGGGGAATTGTGGGAAACTGAGGCAGCACACTCTGTTCCCCCAATTTTGCTGGCGGTTCAAGGAAAGGACAGTGAACAGACACTGTGTGTAAGTCTAACTCATCAGCTCGAGCCGTGGCAGATCGGGGAGCTCAGCCAAAGTTCAAAGCTGTCGGTGACTGTATATATGTGAGTGTGCCGCAATATTCATCTGAGGCTGGTGCTTGTAATATTGCTGCACTTGTGCCACTTTTATTACATTGGCTATTATTTGGTGACAGCGGGTTCCTCAATCGTTGTAATTTGGTAAAATGAGCTGTGAGAGAGAGCAGAAGAGCGTCTGTCAAAGCAGCAGTGTGTAATTGCTGTTGTAAGTGGTGTTGCTGCACCTTTGCAATCATAAAATCATTTATTTTTGAGGGTAACGGCAAACGCAAACGATACTCTCGAGTCCTCGTGATCCCACTGTTCCTGCTTCATTTGTTTTACACACTTCAACTTTAAAAGAACAAAACTCAAGATCTCTGTTTTTTTATTCTCTTCAGCTCTGGCTGTTTTCTAATCACTTATTTATTTATTTTTGTTTCATATTTAATTGGATGCTTGAGTATAAGTATTTCTGTAAATATTGTGTTAATGAGATTTAATCATGTATCATATGTGTGTATAGATAGATGGATAGATGTATTATGTATTTATTTTTAGAGTATTATGTGTATACACACGTGCATATACAGTTAGGTCCATATATATTTGGACACAGGCACAATTGTTATTATTTTAGCTGATGACCAAAACATATTAAAGTTAGAGTTATATAATGAAAATGGGTTTAAAGTGCACACTCTGAGCTTTAGTTTCTCATCAAAATTGGAGGAAAGGTTCAGAAATGACAGCTCTTTAATATGTACCTCCCCCTTTTTCATGGGACCAGTCAACTGTCCAATTACTTATGGTCCCTTGAAAAAGGGGGAGGTACATATTAAAGAGCTGTAATTCCTTAACCTTTCCTCCAATTATGATGAAAATAATAATGCATGATATGTATCAAAAGCACACCGTGGATATAAGACAAAACCACTAATTTTAACACAGTCTCAGTTCATTTCACTTTTTTACAGTTTCAGTTGTCTTTAAAGTTCATTCATTATGTTTTAATATGTAAAAATGACTGCAATCTTCTGTTGAGCTCCCTTGGTTCGATTAATTTCGAGTTTTCACATTATAGCATAAGCCAACATTCTTGCCAGAGCCCTGAAACAAAGAAAGTGTGAAAACATCCTGAAATGAAGACAGAACATCACCTCCTCCTCCAGCGCTGGTGTTTACCAACACACTCGTTTAGCACTAATCCTCACAATACGCCGCATTACCGACAGGACGGCTGAACACGCAAGCGGCTTTCTGGCTTAACGCGAGGAGCGTTACAGCCTCTTAACCGAGTTCACCTGCAGTGCGGAAGAACTGAAATGTGAGCCTGGAGCACAAAAGCAGTGTTAAGTCACTGGGGTATATTTGTAGCAATAGCCAACAATACATTGTATGGGTCAAAATTATACATTTTTCTTTTATGTCAAAAATCATTAGGATATTAAGTAAAGATCATGTTCCATGAAGATATTTTGTAAATCGCCTACCGTAAATATATCAAAACTTAATGCTTTAATTGTATTAGTAATATGCATTGCTAAGAACTTCATTTGAACAACTTTAAAGATAATTTTCTCAATATTTTGATTTTTTTGCACCCTCAGATTCCAGATTTTCAAATAGTTGTATCTCAACCAAATATTGTCCTCCTATCCTAACAAACCATACATCAATGCTTATTTATTCAGCTTTCAGATGATGTATGAATCTCAATTTCTAAAAACTGACCCTTATGACTGGTTTTGTGCTCCAGGGTCACATATACACAATTCATCTTATCTCGGTGGCTGCGTCCGGTGCGAATTCACTTCTGCCTTCCTACAGACACAAGAGGCGAAGCTCCGCTCTCCCAAAACAATTACACACTAATCTGCGGCACCCAATGAGAATGAGCTCTTTAATCAGGCTGCTGGCAGGCCTTCACTTCACCCGCCGCGGAGGAAGCTATTATATGAGCTGTCAAAGAGGCTGACCTCGCTAGATCGGCTCCGTTCAGTGAAAACTCTCTTGATATTTTAAGAACAATTACAGAAGAATAAAATAAAGCATACTTCGTTACCTTTTGAATCTTAGAAGGGTTCAATCTGAGCAGATGATTTCAACATCGCTGTCAGAGCACACTTCCCCATTACATTCAGCATCTGCCTCATATTCACGATCTCAACCACATTCTCAAAACTATCGGTTTCAACGACTTCAAAATCAATATTTTGATCACAGGCAGCTGATGATATTCTTTTGTTTTATGCCTGCGGTAATTATGAGGGAATCATCACGTCATTATTGTGTATCAAACAGTGCCACCTCGAGGAATAAAGATGCATTGCATTATTGAGTCATCAGATATGTAAATATAGTTGCGCAGGAAAAATATGCTTACACATTTACATACCTCGGGTCTCTAGCAACCCTATACACTTTTTACGAAAAATTAATTTATGTTATATTGTTTATAATGAGCAGCTAAGTCCTTAGCCATCTTCAAGAATCAGCTAAAAACACATCTATTCCATCTGTATTTGACCCTCTAACTCTAGCACTCTATATTCCAATTCTATTCTTTAAAAAAAAAAGTGCCCCTTTTAGACTTGCGCTGTATTCATTTACAAACTGCTTGTTTTCTTAAAAAAACAAAACTAACACTAGCTTCTCTATTCTTTTTCTGTTCTATCTGTTTTCTTTTTATTTATTATATATCTCCATTAAGCTAACAAATGAATCACAAGTGCGTTTGCTTTGTATTTCAGAGGCGTGGCTTGTATCCGTCCGGAGGAGCTTTTGTTTGTGTGTGCTGTTTGCTTTGGGTCGAGCTGTTTCTGTCAGGGAGAAGATGCACGGAAAGCAGAATGAAGGGATTTGTTGCTTGTTTCATTAATAAATAGATGCGGTTCGGGGCTTAAGTGATGGTGACGTCTCATTTCTAACTCCCAGTGTACACCGACTCGCTCTGTGCTGTTTTTAATTAACTGGCACTGCAGAGTTAATTCATGGACAGAAGCGGTCACTGGGAAGAGTCGAGATGTGAGAAGCTGCAGCAATGCACTGTGGCACAAATACACTCAACGCTGCAGTCATGTTTCTGTCTACTGAAGATAAATTATAGTCAGATACGGACAAAGTACCTTTCACTACAATATTAATAACATGGTAATAACATAGTAATAGTTCAGTTTCCTGTGTTGTTTTTGTTTGCTTTATGGGGATGCGCAATATGTTGGAAAAATACATTTTTAATTTATCAGTATCAGTCAGTATGAGATATTTAATTTATGTTTTATTAATAATCACAAAGATGTTCACACATAGACACCACAGCCACATTTCTGTCTACTGAAGTTAAAATATAATTAAATACATGTCAAGCTATGCTGAAAAAAGAAGAACCAAACTGTACCTCAGTTCTTAGTACCTTGAGCTAACATGGTAATAACATGAAACAGTTCCATTTCCTGTCATTTCTGTCCTTCAGTGTTATTTTTGTGTGCTTTATGGAAATGCACAATATGTTGGTAAACTATATGGTAACACTTTTCTTAAATCGTTATATATAATACATTATAAAATACTTTTTAATGCATTGATTATACTTTGTAATGCACCTATAATGCATTGCATGATCTCATGAATAATTGTAACTACAGTTATAATGCATTATAACACTTATCAATTAATTGTTACTGTCATTTCAGATGAAATCAATTAATTTAGAAAGTATAATGCATTAAACCACATGACAAACAGCCCTTCAAATGTTATAATGCATGTTAACTTTGGCTACAATTGTTTATGAAAATATATAATGCATTACAACATACATTATGAATAGCTTTATAATGCATTACACATAAAGGCTTTAAGTGTTACCAAATATATTTTAAATGTATGAGTATCAGTCAATATGGGATATTTAATGGCTCATGCTCTTTTGTCATCACCGAAAACTCACTTAAATGAAACTTTAAAAACACCAATAGTTTAATAACACTGTTAAATTAACTTTTAACCTTTAGCAAATCTCAGAATGAATATCCATTTTTAATATTGTATACTGTCGTGTTGTGATGCCTAAGTTCACTTGTAGCATTTAAAATGATTGAATTATGTTTTCAATGTTTTTAATTTATTTGGTCAATCCACTCCTCCTTCAGGCCCTCCACTCATATTGGCACGCTTGGTAAATATGAGCAAAGGCGGCTGTGAAAATAAATCTGCATTGTTTATCCTTTTGATCTTTCATTAAAAAAATTCACAAAATTGTAGCCTATCATTGAAGTAAAAAAATTTAAAGTGGGGGGAAAATCTCGTTGTGAAATAAATGCTTTCTCTAGTTCATGTTGGCCACAATTATTGGCACCCAATTACTGTAACATCTGTAACATCTTTAGTTGATTGGAACCTCTTAATTATTGCCCTGATGGTGGAGATGGGGATTTTCAATGCTTTAGCTTTACAGCCACTTTCTATTTTGTGAAGCTCAACTATATTCATTGCTCATATTTACCAAGGGTGCCAATATTAGTGGAGGGCATTGTGATTTTATTTTCAGCCATTTTTTTTTGTTATCATGTCCCGTTTATTTCTATAGCATTTTATACTATGCAGTTTGTTTCAAAGCAGCTTCACAGAGATAAACAGGACACATCTTGAAGCGCTACTTGCTGATTAAGGACCTTGTGAAGTAATCCCAGAAGGTGCTCTTTGGTTGGGTTTGAAGCAACTATTACAAAAAAAGAATCCAATGCACTTCTTCTGGTCCAAATAAAGTTAAAAAGCCTTTATTCACATGCTATTACAAAAAAAGAATCCAAGGCACTTCTTCTGGTCCAAATAAAGTTAAAAAGCCTTTATTCACATTCTGGCCATCTCAATAAACATTAAAAGTGCATAAAACTCTGCACATGATGCATTTCGGCCTTTAGGTGACACACTCTTTGAAGGACGAAATGTATCAGTGTGCAGAGTTTTAGGCACTTTTAATGTGCCTTGGATTCTTTTTTTTTTGTAATTGTGAATGTATGAGCAGCTGGATAAAGGGTTTTCACATCTCTAGACGAGAGCTTTGTGACTTTGGTATGCCTGTCTTTCACTCTGTTAAATGTGCAATTTAATTTCTAGCTATTATAACACTATTTACCCAGAAATGCAGCCCAAAGGGTGTAAAACCAGCATCCGCAGAGCCTCATACGCTCTCAGTGCTGTTATGATATGGATGCGCTTCTCTGGTAAATGAGTGGGATGTTCCTGAGAATAGATTTGCTGTCACCGGATGGGTGCGCCTGGGCACGATTACATCCAGCAAAGCTGCATTAATAGAGAGAGAAAGAGGAAAGTGCATTGCTTCATGCTGTAGGAGACACCGTTTATTGTCTTTGAATAACACACCAGACACGATCTGACACGTCTGTAATGAAAGCAGCATACGGAGGTGCTACAGTGTGTGTGTACTCCTAATGAACCGTGTAATCTGGGAAACAAAATCATCTGAATCCCACAGATATCTGACTGTCTTTCCTAGGAGTCGACTTGTTGCATTCTAAAAAAATCTAAGAAAGAGTTTGCATATGTACTTTTTTGTGTCTCATATTTGATCTTCAGGCTTTTATGGCTCATATAGTCTGATATAGTGAGACTATGGAGAAAATAAAACCTCTTATTTTAGTGCAGATGCTGAGATTCTGATGCTTGTAATGTAAATCAGTGAGATCTTTATAACAGTGCAGCAGATACTGACATAAAATGATCTAAATATCAGTCATCGCTCGATATCTCCAGTAATCTGTCTCAGTAAGATGAGATTGAAATGCTCCAAACATATAATGCAGTGATTGAGAGCTGAAGAAATAAAGGCTCCTCAGAAGATGTGAGATGTTCTGGAGGCTTGTGAAGATCATTCCTCCGCTGAGGAACAGTGAAAGTAAAGCTTCTGGAAACAAACGCTCCTCAAAAGATCCTGAGGATCAGATTTGAGACTCTGAAACATGATTGATGGAGAATCAAGTAAAGCTGAGCTGCTTCAGTCCAGTAAGTGTTCATCTGGAGATATTACTGCAGTTATTCTGATGCTTACTTGATCAAAATCAGTCAAGATTTGACACGAGAAACTCCAGCTACAGTTACACTAAAAGAGCTTTTACTGGATAAAACGCTCTAAACTATCAGACGACAGAAGAGATGAGGAGATTGTGTGAAAGTTAAAGAAATCAGATGCGATGCAGTGGTTTTCTAGGGTGAATCCTGAGGTCTGTAGGTGTTTGTTTTTGACAGGCAGAATCCTGAATGCTCTCCATCACTGTTTGTTTCCTGGTTCCTTCCTGTTTCCTGTTTCCTGTTTCCAGTCTGTGACTGTTTGCCCTGCGGACCTGATCCTGCCTTCACTGACGCTCCTGTCTCCATCTCTCATCCCCTCCTCTCTCTCTCTGTCTCTGGTTCTCTGGTTCTGTCTGCAGTAGAGATTAAAGTCATTAAGGATCTGCCGTGGCCTCCTCCGGTCGGGCAGCTCACCTCCAGTCCTCCTCTGATGGAGGCTCCGTCTTCTCCGGGAGACCAGCTCCAGCACGGTGGGTCCAGCCTCATCCATCACGTCCTCCAGACCCCCAGCAAACACTCCAGTAAAGGTCTCCACAGACAGGGCTTAGACTAAGCCAGGATAGTTCAATTAGGACATTCAAGTAATTTTTATAAACTT
>NW_015542379.1:360573-362192 GCF_001515605.1 Sinocyclocheilus anshuiensis
CTTAAGCCTTGTCCGTGAAACCGGAGGTTTGAGTATCTGGTTTTAACTGTACTTAAGTGTTTTACTTATAATAAATATAGGCTCAAAGATGCACTAGACAAAGAGACATGCCAGTGAAAAACTGTAACGTAGTGTAGAAGCTGGAGAAAACAGGCAGAGCCAAGGGTCTATGAGCAGGGATTTAATGGCAAAACTAGAACAAACAATAAGCCAAAGGGAACAAAGAACAGAATGACGGGTAAACATTACATTCAGCAACTCACAAGGAACTAAAGAAACACTAGGGATGTATATATATATATATATATATATATATATACAGGAGGCTAACAAAGATCAGATACAAACTGACTACAAACACCACGGGAGACAGAAGTGATATAAAAGCCCAAGACAAGGCACAGAGAGCATGTAACAAAAACAAGAAAGAGCTGATTGAGAGGAGAGCAATCACGTTTATTTTCTAAAACCAAAATAAAACTGAGCACCCACAATTGCCAAAAAAAAAAAATTTCAAAAATGTCTCCAGTATAACGGATAAATAAAACAATGTTAAGTAAAATTAAAACGTCAAAGCCTTTCTTGCACTGGATTTGCTGATTTCGGCTGATGTCGTCGTCTCATTTATAAAACACCTGTGATTCACAACTACTTGCTGAGGAGCTCGCATTCACATGAAGTAGCCTTGTTGACCTGTTTAGGTGAGTAAGGGCAAAACGCACAAGATGCAGTACATTCGCAGCCTCACGTCTTTTGTAGCACAAATAAACTGCTGCAGAAAAGCTAGATGTCATGCAAAATGTAATGTGTAACTGCGACACATTAGAAATGCAGTGGAGTAAAGAGTACAGATACTCATTCAAAAATGTAGCGAAGTAGAGAGTAAAATTGGCTAATATCTTTGGTACTCAGTAAACTACAAAGTATCTGAAGAGATACTGAAATACAGAAATTAGTTACATTTACTCCAATACTTTACACCTCTGCGCAGATCTCGGAGTCTGTAGGAAAGAGAAATCACTAATCAAACCTCTTAACATCTCAGTTGTTTCTCCTGATCTATAATGAGACTAAATGAAGAGCAAATGGATAGTTTTGTTGAGTCTTAAGCTTTGTATCTTGACTTCATGAATCACAGTGCGGTTTTATATATCACAATGTGACTTTATTTCTCATAATTGCTGCTTTATTTCTCCTGAATTTGACTTTATATCTCAGAATGTCACATTTAATTTCACAGTGTGACTTTATATGTCTGTGCTTTTGTTTTTCATTTAAAACTCTTTCAGTTTCTTCTTCTTCCTCCTCTTCTATTCTGAGACAGAAATGAACAGATTTTCTTCTTCTTCTTATGAAATAATATTTAGTGTGTATGTTATTTCTTGGAAATATCAGAACATTTTGAAATGGTGATTTCCAGGACTGTAGGACTGTCGTAATTTATTTATTTATTTATTTTGGGAGGGGGGTATGTTTTCTCAAAAATTGACTAGAAAGTAATTTTTGTCAATGCAAAATGCTTTAAAAATACAGCAACACTTGAAAAGGCAATGGAAAATCCTGGGAAATTTATTAGACATTTTATTGAATTTATTAGATGTGGGCACCCTGTTTATATA
>NW_015542379.1:362402-362890 GCF_001515605.1 Sinocyclocheilus anshuiensis
TGGCCAAGCTAAGTGATAGTCAAATAAGCGTAAAAATGCATAGCATATATATTGCCATTTTACACACACACACACACACACATGTATATATATATATATATATATATACATAAAACACATACAATTTAAACATTTTAGTTTTATTCTGAGCCAGAAATGAAGTGTTCAATATCCTGATTAAGTATATTAACTGTTAAGTATATTGAATCTGTTTAAGTCCAGCGTTCCTGAAAACACCTCGCTGGCTTTTATGGAGCTCAGCGTCTGCAGATCCAGCTCTGACACTCAGAAACAGCTCAGACGTTTACACTAAACCTGTTTACACTAAACTGTTCCCTTCACAGTTTACCTCCATGTAACGCAATCAGCAGGTTCCTCGACTGCGTTCAGTCCTCTGACAGGGCACTGTGGAGAAGCGATTGTCCCGTACAGTGTTGGGGAAAGTTACTTTTAAAAGTAATGCATTACAATATTGCGTTACTCCATAA
>NW_015542379.1:364478-366431 GCF_001515605.1 Sinocyclocheilus anshuiensis
TTTTTTTTTTTTGTGAGTGAGATGAATTAATGCATATTCATATTTATTTTAGAACTACAGTAACATCTGATTTCTTTCATCATGGGGACAAGAGAGCCGTCAATCAATAAATTGGAAAAAAAGTAACTTGTGTTACTTATTCGAAAAAGTAACTCAGATATTCTCTTTAAATTAAAAAGTAATGTGTTACTTTACTAGTTACTTGAAAAAAGTAATCTGATTACGTAACTCGCGTTACTTGTAATGCATTACCCCCAACACTGTTCCCGTAGAGATTACAGATGCTCAGATCAGATGACTAGGATTCATGTTTCCATTGCAGGCGTGTTCTGGAAAGCTTACGCTCACGTGTCGCCATAAAAGCAAAGAATGCTTGAAAGTGGTGTTGCGTGTCACCGGTGAGCGCTCTGGAGATCCAGATTTATGTGTGGAGCAGTGTTTCTGCGTGTGGATTTGAGCACTGTAAGTTAACCTGGATCGATCCTTTCCTCCAGAGATTAACCGTAAGACGATCTCGTCGCTCCACTTCCTCGCAGGAATAAACGGGTTAAAGAGTCGTCTCACAGAGATCAGGGAAATACACTGCGAGTAATGCTGTCTGCACAAGCTCAAGTTCAGGTCCCAGACTACTAAAACACTTACAATAGTAACATTATTGTTCATTTAAATAAAGCTGGAAAAAATAATTAAATGTAAATTTAAACTGAACTAAAACTGAAACTGAAATTAAACTATACCTGAACAGTAATAACTAAAATCTCTAAAACTATTGAAAACATTTTTAAATAATTTAAATAGAGCTGAAATGAAATAAAATGCACACTGTAACAAAAAAAAGAAAAAATAATAATAATCCACCTATTTCAACTTAAAAACTTCAGTTCAAGTTTTAGTCTTGCATATAGTCTTGCATAGTATTGCTCTTTTGTTGGTTTTCATTGCTTCTAAGTCGCTTTGGATAAAAAGCATCTTCTAAATGATTATATGTTAATTATAGACATGCTAATGAGCAACTAGAATTGGTCCCTAAGTGTTACTGTATCTGAAAGCACTAAAACTATTCAAAGCATTTTGTTAATTTAAATAAAGCTGAAATGAAATAAAATATGAATATTAAATGAAATATTTACATAAAAACGTCAACTGTAATAAAACTACAATTGAAATAAAATTAAATTAAACCTAAATATTAATATCTAAAAACAACAACATTTAAAAAATTGCATTTATTGTTGTTAATTGAAATAAAAATGTAAATATTAGATGAATCTCGAAGATCTTGAAACTGAAATAAGTTTAAGTAGAAGCACTAAAACTACTAACTGAAAAAAAACAACTAAATATTCATATTTAAGCAGAACAAAAATTAATGGAAATTACAAACGCGCATAACAAAATTAGTAAAAAATCTAACTAAAATTAAAATGAGAACTAAAATATAAAAAACATTTACATTTAGTTGTCATATTTATTCATTTTATAATTTTTAGTCATTCATTTGTTAATTTCAGTCAGATGTAGGCAGTGTATTTGTACACAAGTGCTGCTTTGTTCAGAGCTATATAGCACCTGACAACCTGTCGCATCAGTCTAACGAGATTTTAATTTTTGCAGCTACTTGATGGGCCAGAAATTACATTTGCATATACATATCGTCAAACTCTTTTGTTTGCACCGAGAAAAGCCGGCGCTTCTTTTGTTTTGGCGTTAATTCATTGTTTTAATTAATTGTTGCTGCTTTCCGGTCCTTTCTTCTGGGCTCATATCTGCCTCATGTCTCTGTAGAATATGAAATAATAGAATTAAAAGCGATGTAGATTTCATTATGCAAGTGTGACTGTGGGGATTAGCCCGCGAGGCCTGCTTTTCTCTGCCTTTGTCAAACACATGGACTGTATTCCTGGGGTTTAATGAAGGGAAGAAACAAAAGACGAATGAATTTGTCCGTGTTTC
>NW_015542379.1:366879-368208 GCF_001515605.1 Sinocyclocheilus anshuiensis
TGTGTGTGTGTGTGTGTGTGTGTAGTTAATCACGGCAGACGTCAGAGCCGAGATCTCCCTCTGAGCACTGCTCTCTTCTGATGGAACTTCCAGTAGTCCATTAGTAAATGAGAATGAATTAGCAGCTTTAATTAGTGAGTGTGTTCAGAAGTAACCCTCGTTGAGTGTTTCAGTGTGGAATGGAGCGTTTGGTGTGGATCTGAACATCTGTGTGGATTCAAGACAGATCCACATCTTCAGTGACTTCAGTGCTTTTATTCATCTGAAGATTCTCAAGATGTTTCTTTTCCTTTAAAGTTACAGTTGAGAATTGACAGGAATTATGTTATAAACTGGATCAGAAAAACTTGATGTTAATATTATTAATAATGACAATGATATCTCTTTCTCTTTTTCTTTGCATTATGAGCAGTATATTGTGTTGTTTAGTTCGGGTTTCTTGTGTAATGTGCTCTGGAGATTGCTTAGAGGTGACAAACTTGTAATACATGCAATAAATATCTTGATCTGGTCAGCTTCTAAATGTCTTTCCCTGGTGTTCTTCTGTTGCCTTTATAAAGATGAGATGAGATGAGTGTCTGTAATAACACACATACAGTGGTTTATGGCTGTATTATTGGTCGTAGTGGCCGCTCAACTGCTGCATGAATTAACGTTAGCACAAACTGCACAACTGACCATAACTTTTGAAAATAATTGAAAGACTATTCTAACAATTTTACAAAAGGTTCTACAACGCGGAAAACAGGGACAGAATCATGGAATCCAGTCAGTCAATTAAGCAATAATATGGAATTTACTGTATAAAGCAGAATGTCAGAGAATTTGGCAAAATTTGGGTCAAAGGGCTGCAAAAAAAAAAAAAAAAAGTCAAAGGGCTGCAAACGTAAGGTAATATAGGTAATATAATTAAGTTCAGTTTAACTTGAAGAAATTATGACAGAAATATATCATTATTGTACAGTAAAATGCAAAAATAAATAAACAAAAAATTAATAAGTTATTAAATAATTGTTTTACTTTTTTTAGGAATATCACAGCATTTTTTTTTTTACCATATTTTAATTCAAACAGTAAAACTGTTGTGCCACACTTTGTTTGCCAAAAAATGTTTTTTTTTTATGCATTTATTTCTCATTACCACAGTTTTTGTTAATACATTTGAATTTGTTACAATTGTAATAGAAATTTTTTAAATATCCTGAATTTAAATGATTTGACTTTTTTGTTTGTTTATTACAATTTAATTAGACCATTAAAAAGGAATCCATAAAAATAAGAAATGAAAAATGAAAACATGGACTTTTTTGGGGGGTGGGGGGGGTGTAA
>NW_015542379.1:368613-388987 GCF_001515605.1 Sinocyclocheilus anshuiensis
TTGGGGGGTGGGGGGGGTGTAATTAAATTAAAATAATTGATTTTTATATTGTTTAAAATTCACTTCAGCATACAAAACAACACATTTTTTTTTTATTGTATTTTTAGACACAATAGTAGGTCATCACATTGCTGCTCATTTGCATAGTTAACTTTCTATCAACTTTGAATCACAGGACACGCCCACACGGAGTTGCCAACGGTTACCGTCACTCATGTTGCTGAGATTGAATATGGCTTTCATGTGCTTTGTGTAAATGTGTGTGTTTGAACAGCTGCTTTACCGTCAGTGCTCAGTCTATTAGACATGACAAGGTCAATGAGTCTCCGTGAGCTCAGTGATGTCAGACTCATGACTCAATGCTGATTGGATGTGCCGTCGTCACGGTTACAGTCGCAGATGCTGGGGTCACAGCCGGGCCGTGTTATGACCGCACTGCTGTAGGTTCACTGTGTGTGTTTATGAAGCTTTTCTCCTTCATCTCTCTGTAACACACTCTTCTCTGAAGAGCGTCAGATTGTCGTTTGACAGTTATGATCGGCTTGAGAGGCTCCAAGCAGCTTTGCATGGCAGGTTTCCATGGTAACAGATCTTTCTCCGCTGACGTACAGTATATGCCAGCGGTAAACAAAAATTATGACATTCCATCTCACACTCATGCAATATGCAAACACACACACGCGCACACACTAATACACACACACACACACGTGCACGCACACACACACTAATACACACACACTCACTCTCACACACACACACTCACAGAGCTGCATCTGCATTATTGCATGATCATAATGCTAATTATCCCCACTAATATTCAAGCACAAGCTGTTTTATTCATTTGAATATTTTTAATGCTCATTGTCATGCATTTGATGCGTCCTGCTTATACATATGTATGCAGCATAACCTGATGTGGTTTGATTGAGTGAATGTGCTTACATTACAGTACCATGTTACTTTCTAATCATGCACTGTTATGATTTTACTGGACACATGATAGAAACGTGGTACTTTTTCATGATACATGAATATGGTAATAATTCAGTAGCATGGTAATGCAGTGGCCTTAAAATGTAATCGGACAATTGTAACTTTGCAGTATTTAATAAAATATCAAAAGTTTCATTTCTTAATGCAAAAATAAATAAATAAAACTTATACACACTACTGTACACAGGTTTTGGGGAGTCAGTAATATTTTAAAAAAGGTTTTGAAAGAAGTCTTTTCTGCTCACCAAGGCTGCATTCATTTTCTTAAAAATACGGGAAAAATAATTAATATTGTGAAATATTATTACAAGTAGCTGTTTTCTATGTGAATATCTGTTAAACTGTAATGTATTTCTGTGATGCGCAGCTGTATTTTCAGCATCATTACTCCAGTCTTCAGTGTCACATGATCTTCAGAAATCACTCTAATATGCTGATTTACTGCTCAAGAAACATTTCTGATTATTATCAATGTTACATTTATTTGCCAACAGTTGGCAAATAAACAATTTACTGACCCCAAACTTGTTGCTAATATATTAATGATGATTATGATGAACTATGACTTCATACAGTCGTATTTGTAAGTATTGTGTGAGAATTGGATTGTAAAATAATGAAAGATTGTTTTTGTACAGCCTGAGGTTATTAGTGTTTATGCTTCAGTCAGACTGCTTCAGGTGTTTGTCGACAGTCACACTGGCCTCTAGTGGCAGCAGACACAACAACACTATACATCATTCACTGAGAACATAAAGGATCTATAAAGCACACAGTATAGGGGAAGTTCACGTGTCCTGCAGTCTGACCTCCAGCATATTAATATAGACTTATACTTGCATATAATTTTAACATCTAAAATCTTGATGTGATTTAAAAAAAAAAGAAAAGAAAAGAAAGGTAGCTCATTAAAGGGTTTTGTTTTACCCATAACTCTTTGCTCCACACACTGTGAGGCTGTGAACTGCTCCATCTGCTGAGTGCTTTACTGTAATAAACTCTGATACGAGAGACTCTGTTTAATTGATCTTTGATGCTGTAAAGAGCCTGTGAGTCACAGATGAGATTCTCCATAATTACACTCTTACAGTGAGACGGAGATACAGAGACACGAGAACACACACACACACACACACACACACACACACACACACACTACAAAGACACAGAGGGACTGAGAGAGGAGGCTCTGCTGGTAGTGCTGGAAGTATGTGTGTGTGTGTGTGTGTGAATCTGGTCACTGATGCTCGAGGCTATAGATTCATTCATCAGAAACATGAGCTCTCACTACAGCTACATCCTGTGACCCCTCTGACCCCCGTGACCTCTGTGACCCCTTTATCTCATGTGGACTGATGGCTGTACTGGGCCAGACTTACTTTCTTGTGTTTATAGACACAGATCAAATAAACTCTTTTTTTCAGCTATATAATATTCAGTATTTCATAATATATTACTTTTTATTACTTGTTATTATTAATGTATTAATTGTATTAATTGCTCTATATGTGTGTGTGTGTGCGTGCGTTTTATTATTATGTATTAATTGTATTATATTACATATTCAATGTTATATAGTATAATAACAACAATTCACTACTCAATTTCACTCTAAAGTTCACATAATGTACATTCAGCTAGTTATTCTCACAAAATAAACTCTTATATATATATATATATATATATATATTAGTGTTGTCAAAGTTAGCGCGTTAACGCAGGCGATTAATTTTTTCAGTTCAACGGTTTCAGTTAACGCAGGGGCGGGGCTAGGGTTGGCCACCCCACTCACAACTGCTGATTCTGTTCTCATTTATTTATTTTTTTTGACAAAAATTGCATTTATTCAGTCGCAGAACGTCTTTATGATCACATCAAACCGGAGACGTTTCAGACGCGGAAACGGTACTGTGGTCGCAGCACGTGATCTTCAATTGCACACACAAAGACACCGGCGCGCGCTGTAGCCTGTATCTTTTCATGTCAAAGCGGGAAAGAAACTACAGTACGAGAATGCAATGTTGTAGTTATGTCGTCAGTTAAGTCATGAAGTTACCAAAAAGGCGATTAAAGATGCCTTAAAAGTAATTTAAGAAAATGTAAGTCTCTGTTTTTCCAAACCGTCCTGGAGCTTGCCTCCCCTCTCCCTCATCTAACACACCCGATTCAACTCGCCAGTTAATTGGTAGAGACTTTAAGACCTGAAGTGGGTCAGAAAAGGTAAAGAGATGTGAGAAAATACAATACGTGTCAGATCCGAGTCATGTTCAGCAGCGGCAGCTCTTAAAGTAATAGCAGCCAAAAAACCTAATAACCAGCTGCTGTGATGTCTGTTCATCAAAGAACATAAGAAAAAAAGAGGAAATTAATCATTTTTGTAGCTTTAAGGATTCATCTACAGTATATTTAATTTAAAATGTTGTGTTTGATAACTTTATTAAATTTCTGTATGTTTTAGTAGTGTAATAAGTGTTAAAAATCGATAGCTCTCAATTATACTGTAATGTTGATTGGCTATAGTCAATGGGTAAATATTAGGGAGAAAAACAATTTCATAGAGACATCTGTAGTATTGGTATCAGTGATACTGGCCTTCAGTCATAAAAAGATGCCATTATACAAATATAAAAAATATACTGTCTTTATGTTGTTTCTACATTAATTTAAGGATTGAATGTGAAATTATTGCAATAAAATAAATGTAAAAAAAAAAAAAAATTTGTAATGTTAGGTGGACAATCGCGAAATTTAATTTCAGAAAAAATGTGCGATTAATTAGTTATTTTTCTAATCAATTGACAGCACTAATATATATATATATATATATAATTCCGTATTAAAATCTCATGTAGATCTAGATTTATTTCATGTAGATCTCATGTCATTTATCGCATGTAGATTTGTTTATCTATCATTTATCTAAGGCAGGTGTATTTATTGACTGACATGTCAAAATGAACAAATATTGTGTAATAAAATTTAATTAATAATTAAATGACTTTGTGGTCCAGCTGAAGCTGCAGTGTTCGTAAGGTGATGTGAAACTCTCAGACTGTTTGTTCAGTCTGTGTCTGCATCTGTTCCCGTGTTTCTGCTAGATAAAGCGGTTCAGATAAAGCTCAGGGTCAGATGACGACACTGCCACAGAAATCAAACATGCTTCCACTCTCATTCATGTCTCTGTGTGGGTTTATGTGTGTTTTCCTTTGATTCCCGTGAGCCAGTCTCATACGGGACGTCCCGCGTTCCCTCTCGTCCGCATGAGGATATTTCAGTATCTTTATGAAGCGTCTGGCTCGTCTGCAGCTCCTCTCATTACACGCAGGATGAGCTTCAGTCCCTCAGGCGCTCACAGAGACTTCATTGGATTGAGTTACGGCCCGCAGGGAGTTTCTGCTCAATAAAGCACAAAGTCCAATGTATGGACTGCTAGTCTTACAAGGTCATGCTGGGTCAATTTTCTTCAAAAATCTATTTCTGGATAGCAGTGACATGCTCGAGGAATTACAGGTCACTTGTGGATTTCATTCCAACATTTTATTATCATTTTCAACCTTAAATATTGTTTCAAGCTTAAATCATTTTATTATATGAGAAAGAAGAGAATGCATCATAATTTTCAAAAGGTGGAAAGCAAAAACAAAAACATTTCATTTATATATTTTTTGGGGGTGTCACTTTATTTTAAAGTGTCTTTGATAAAGTATAAGTATACAATTAAGTACATAATATTAATTAACAACATGCACTGTGGGTTAACATTAGCATTTGGTTAAGGGATTGCTTGTAATTATGCATTATTTACTATTATTACTATAGTAAGTATATTTAACGTGTAACAATGTTACCTTATTTTTTTAAATGTTATTTTTATGAAATAGTTTTAGTAAATATAAATTAATATAAAAATGTATTTTGAATGATTTCACTTATTAAAAAAGGTTTAAAATATGTTTAAAACAGTTTAGAATAACATAATATAATAATAATAATAATAATATTTTGTAATAACTAGACATTGCTCAGCCTAATAAATGACTACTTGTCAAAACAATGGACATAAAGCTTAAATCATTTCATTATTCGAGAAAGAAAAAAAAAACTTGCTAAATGATACGAGAGACAGAAGGTGCGTCCCAAATCGCATTCTTATGCACTATTCTATGACGTCTTGTAGTATAAATAGTGCGAGTAGTGTGTTCACACTGAAAATTCCAAAAAGAAAAAGTGCACTTTAAATACCCAGATGATGCACTTAAATAACCGAAAAAACTCAACTGTCGCAGCTTTAATTACGTTGAGAAGGGGAAGGGGCTATGAGACTCTGATTATTAACAACAAAATAACCTTATATAATTCATACACTACATGGTTGAGTGCATAAGTACATAGTGTATAAGTGCATAGTGTATAGGGCGTCATTTGGGACGCAGTTAGAGATCAGTTATGCAGTTGAGCTGTCATTATATGAATATGTGACATATCAACAGTAGTGTACTTTGTGTTTCTGCCGTTATGTGACACATCACCAGTAGTGTACTTTGTTTTCTGCTGTTACAGTGCAGTTTGATGGCGTAGAGAAGGATCTGAAGTGTCGTCCTCTGCAGCGGCACTCGAGCGGGAAGATGAGCTCCACCGAGCCGAGCGTGGGCGAGCGCATCGACCCGGCCGTGCCTCTGGAGAGCCAGTTGTGAGTTGAACCCACAGCAGACGCTTGATGAAGGCTCTGCCGCTCTTCCTCACTCACGCCTGTCATTCTGTGCTCTACAGCTGGTATCACGGAGCCATCAGCCGAACGGACGCCGAGGCTCTGCTGCGCTTGTGTAAAGAGGCCAGTTACCTGGTGAGGAACAGCGAGACCTGTAAGAACGACTTCTCGCTCTCGCTCAAGTAAGAAGCTCATCGTCACACACACAGATTACTCTACAGCCACTAACAACTAGGGCTGGGACAATAAATCGATGCATCGCGAAGCGAGTAATTGTTCTGCTTCGATTCTGAGTAGGGATGTAACGATTCACTCGACTCACGATTCAATACGATTTACGATTTGATTTTCTCACTATTTTTTTTTTTTTAAAGGGGTCATATGATGCTGCTAAAAAGAACATTATTTTGTGTATTTGGTGTAATGAAATGTGTTTATGCGGTTTAAGGTTAAAAAAACATATTATTTTCCACATACTGTACATTATTGTTTCTCCTCTATGCCCCGCCTTTCTGAAACGCGTCGATTTTTACAAAGCTCATCGTTCTGAAAAGCGAGGTGTGCTGTGATTGGCCAGCTATCCAGTGCGTTGTGATTGGCTGAATACCTCAAGCGTGTGACGGAAATGTTATGCCCCTCACCATACTGTGATGATGCCCTGTCCGGCCGGAGCGACGAGACAAAAACATTAAAACCCATTATAAACGAGGCATTCGTTGCATCCAGTGGGGACATAATTACTGATTATAATGACTTATACTGTATTTTTATGCGTTGCGTTGCATCGCGCCGCGCCTCGTAAACATAAAACCTTGTCTGCATTTGTGATCGGACAAATGACAAACTACAAATGCTACTCTACACTGCTCAAAACTCGTGTTTGAGATTGAAGACATTATACAATAAATTCAAAGGTGTCCTTTTATTAGGCTATAGCTGCATGTTTATTTGTGAAATTGAAATATAACAAAACTAAATTGACATTTTAAAACAAACAGTTCATTCAGTTTTAGCACTTTGTTAGCATGTTCCTAGTATATTTTAGCACATTGCTAAGTAGAGTTGTCATGCTAACATGAATGCAATGCGTGCAATGAATAAAAAAAATAATTAAAATAAAATATATAAATTAAATAAATACACTGATTAAATGAATGAATGAATGAACTGAATGCATTGAATAAATGCAATGAATAAATAAAAATAAATACATTAAATAAATACACTGATTAAATGAATGAATGAATGCATTGAATAAATGAAAATAAATAAAATGAATAAATGAAATAAATATACTGATTAAATAAATGAATAAATGGAATGAATACATTAAATGAATGAATAAATAAACAGTGCATTGAATAAATTAATGCAATGAATAAATAAAATAAAAATTTGTTAAATGAATAAATGAAATGAATACAATGATTAAATAAAATAATGAATAAATAAAATGAATACATTAAATAAATGAATAAATGAAATGAAAACAAAAAATATATAGTATAAAAATACAATGAATAAATGAAATAAATGCATTGGAATAAATTAATTAATTAAAATAAATGCAATTTAGGAAATTAGTTGAGTGTAAATGGTGCACAACCCTGTTTTTCTTTATTGTGCTTAGATTAGAATGCACCTTTTTTCATGCATAATGTTATTTGAGGTCTAATGTTGTCTATATGATCATTTCAGTGGTGGGTCCTAAACATAACCACAAAAGTGAAGGGCAAGTTAAAATGATTTTCTGTGATGATCAGCAGCTGTCATCTGTAGCATGTCTCTAATAGACGTTAAATCATGTTGTGGACTGAATTATTTATCCGGTGTCATGAGAGCCGGTCTGAACACAGAAGCAGTGTGAGTCGAGGAGTCTGTGAGGGTCTGTGTCTCGTCATGAGTGTTGTGCTAAAGCAGAGCACAGTCCGTCCGCAGAGACTCTTACATGCAAACGATCCATGTCTGAGTCTGCTGAAATATTAATGCTGCTATGAAACGCTCCTGTCTGTGCGCAGCATCACTGATGAGACACCTGACCATAACACCGCTCTTTCATTGTTGCTTCATCTATGAATCCTTAACATGTTGCTAAGATAATGAGGTGATGCTCTAATTAACAAAAGCACACAAATAGTGCATTTTAATTAAGCTGAGGTGCCTTTATTAGTGCTTTTTTGTGTTGAATGTAGGGCAGCCATCAGTCCTGACACTCATTTGTCCTCCTTTTAACATCTATATTTTATACTTTAGACAATAGTTTATAACAAATAAATAAAAATGTTTAATGTTAATGTTAAGTGGCATACTTTTTATACACAATATTGTCAATATGGCCGGTTTTGCTCTATTTTGTCAATCGTTGTGTGATTGTTCAACACACTGGTGTTTCATTCCTGAATAATGAGGTGTTTTCGAACATATTGAGAAAGAAAGAATACAATGAATAAATAAATACAATTAATAAATACATTAAATAATTAAATACAATGATTTAAAAAATGAATAAATTAAATGAATACTTTGAATAAATAAATACAATTTTTAAAAACAAATAAATGAAATTAATGCATTGAATACAATGAATAAATAAATGAATGCATTAAATAATAAATAAATGAAATTAATATTTTGAATAAATACAATTATTAAAACAAATAAATGAAATGAATGCATTTAATACAATTAATAATTTAATAAATGAATGAACAAATAAATAAAAAGAAATAAATACATATATAAATAAATGATATGGATAAGTGAGTGAGTCAATGATTCAGTAAGCCTAAGCGCTTAGACAGTTGCTCAAATCAAAACTGCATACTAGTATACTACTTTCTTTACTAATATCTTTTTATGGCATAAATAGTAAGAGTAATATTCTGCTACCTGATTCTGAAATCAGCAAGTCGCTTGCTTCATTCAGCTAATTGAACGAATCGGTTGAAACAGTGACTCACTTTGTAAGACAGTGATTTGTCACCCACTGGTGGTTTTAGTTTCATATTTAAAGTATGTTTCATAGTTCTATATTTTCTGTTTAAAACATTAATCATAACTTTATTTGCACAATTAGTGAAAATGCATTCATTACATCTCTGAGATGCATAAATATATACAATGCATAAAACAATGCGTTAATACGTCCCACTTTAATAAATAAGTGCCAATAAATTATAATGCGTTATTAATAATAATAATAATAATAATAAATGCCACTGCAGATGCAGCTTCTGTGCAACTTCTGCAGTGCAAAGATGGATTTTGTTGATATTGATTGATTATTCTAATTGTGTTTATTGAATAAATATATGAATTTTTAGGATTATTTTTCATGTCTGAGTCTTTGCATGATGCTCTATAACGGCGTCTGTAGGTGGTTTGCTCATGAAACGGAGCGATTGTCTGAGTAGATCTGTGGACAAGTGAAGTCCAGTCTCTTAAAGATCTTAAAAGGCAAAGAGGCTTCAGCGGTGGCCTGCTTTATGGATGAAGGGAGTGAAATAAATCTCCTCTGAATGGAGGGAGAGTAAAAGTTTATGAATTAGCAGTGCATTAATGTGCATCCGCAGCAGGGCCGTGAGCGCTGTGAGCGAACGGAGAACGGGTCTCTGCTCAAACACACTCTTTGGGCTTGTAATTTAAACACACATGATCAAACCCAGCTCTCATATGCATTTACTGCTCATCTCTACAATAAAAGCAGCAGCAGGTTATCAGCTTCCACAGAGTTATCTTTATAAAACATCAATCTGCTCAGGTTTAATTAACATCTAAAGCTTTGCTCTGCACGCTAATAAAGACTGTGTTTTAATAAAGAATTGTTCTGGGTGAAATGCAAGTAATGTTAAAAATATATGAATGTATGTGTGTTATAAATGAATAATAAATTACATTAAATAATAAATAAAAAAATACATTTTTTCCTGTGGTTTGTGTGTAAATGTATATGTATTATTATGTATTTATTTGTATTTTTGTATTTTATTATTTTTGTATTATTTTATATATTACATTATTATTATTATAATTTTATATCTTATTTTATTTTATATACACTGCCATTCAAAAATTTGGGATTAGTAAGATGTTTAATATTTTTTAAAGACTCATTAAGGCTGCATTTATTTGATCAATAATAAAAAAAAAACTGTGAAATAATATCACAAATTAAAATAACGGTTTTCTGTTTTTATATACTTATTCCTGTGACACAAATCCGAAATTTCATCAGCATCATTACTCCAGTCTTCAGTGTCACTTGATCCTTCAGAAATCATTCTAATATGCTGATCAGCAAGTCGCTTGCTTCATTCAGCTAATTGAACGAATCGGTTGAAACAGTGACTCACTTTGTAAGACAGTGATTTGTCACCCACTGGTGGTTTTAGTTTCATATTTAAAGTATGTTTCATAGTTCTATATTTTCTGTTTAAAACATTAATCATAACTTTATTTGCACAATTAGTGAAAATGCATTCATTACATCTCTGAGATGCATAAATATATACAATGCATAAAACAATGCGTTAATACGTCCCACTTTAATAAATAAGTGCCAATAAATTATAATGCGTTATTAATAATAATAATAATAATAATAAATGCCACTGCAGATGCAGCTTCTGTGCAACTTCTGCAGTGCAAAGATGGATTTTGTTGATATTGATTGATTATTCTAATTGTGTTTATTGAATAAATATATGAATTTTTAGGATTATTTTTCATGTCTGAGTCTTTGCATGATGCTCTATAACGGCGTCTGTAGGTGGTTTGCTCATGAAACGGAGCGATTGTCTGAGTAGATCTGTGGACAAGTGAAGTCCAGTCTCTTAAAGATCTTAAAAGGCAAAGAGGCTTCAGCGGTGGCCTGCTTTATGGATGAAGGGAGTGAAATAAATCTCCTCTGAATGGAGGGAGAGTAAAAGTTTATGAATTAGCAGTGCATTAATGTGCATCCGCAGCAGGGCCGTGAGCGCTGTGAGCGAACGGAGAACGGGTCTCTGCTCAAACACACTCTTTGGGCTTGTAATTTAAACACACATGATCAAACCCAGCTCTCATATGCATTTACTGCTCATCTCTACAATAAAAGCAGCAGCAGGTTATCAGCTTCCACAGAGTTATCTTTATAAAACATCAATCTGCTCAGGTTTAATTAACATCTAAAGCTTTGCTCTGCACGCTAATAAAGACTGTGTTTTAATAAAGAATTGTTCTGGGTGAAATGCAAGTAATGTTAAAAATATATGAATGTATGTGTGTTATAAATGAATAATAAATTACATTAAATAATAAATAAAAAAATACATTTTTTCCTGTGGTTTGTGTGTAAATGTATATGTATTATTATGTATTTATTTGTATTTTTGTATTTTATTATTTTTGTATTATTTTATATATTACATTATTATTATTATAATTTTATATCTTATTTTATTTTATATACACTGCCATTCAAAAATTTGGGATTAGTAAGATGTTTAATATTTTTTAAAGACTCATTAAGGCTGCATTTATTTGATCAATAATAAAAAAAAAACTGTGAAATAATATCACAAATTAAAATAACGGTTTTCTGTTTTTATATACTTATTCCTGTGACACAAATCCGAAATTTCATCAGCATCATTACTCCAGTCTTCAGTGTCACTTGATCCTTCAGAAATCATTCTAATATGCTGATTTGCTATTAAAATAGAAATATTTTGTAACAATATACACTGATGTTTATAATTTTGAGAAATCAGCTGTTTGAAATTTCAACAATATCTCACAATTTCTCCTGTATTTTTGATCAAATAAATGCAGCCTTGGTGAGCAGAAGAGACTTCTTTCAGAAACATGAACAATCTTACTGTTCCCAAACTGTGTATGTATACAGAAACATTCATATTTGCTATTACAAAAGAGCTGCTCATTTTTGATTTTAGAGATATACAGTATATTCACATATACATGTACACTCTGTGAATCATATCAGTGAACACTCATGACATTGTCATGAACCGCAGTGAATCTTTCAGATATATGAAGTGAAATTAATCCTTGGATTAAAAGGGAAAATAATGATGAATTATCTGTTGATAAGAGCACACAGGCTTTGGTGGCTCTAGAACTCCTCAATGCCTCTCTCTCTCGCTCTCTCTCTCTCTCTCTCTCAATTTCAATTCAATTTAAGAGTGCTTTATTGGCATGACAAAAATTATACATTTGTATTGCCAAAGCAATTGCAGCTGGACTGCTTACAAATAGTACACATATGTATTAACAGAAAGAAAAAAAAATAATAACAATTGTAATAATAATAATATATAAAAAGTATTAAGCATGTAGTGCAAAATGAATTACTAATGTATGTAAGTATATAAACTAGAAATAAAAATAAAATAAGGGATTAGACATATTTACAGAAGCAAAATGTACATCTAAGTAATATAATACAGTAATATGGTATAATATAATGTAGATGTGCTGGAAACATCAGATCAGGGCAGGGTGAGTGTTTTCTCTTCTATGGTGACAGGCAGACACATATTGAGCAGCAAACACACAGCAGTTCTTCTGTTCTCCTAACAGATACGGCACTTTCTCCTGGTCTGAAAGAGTTTTAAATGTCTGATGGATCTCAGAGAAGCTTCTGGCTCTCTCTCTCTCTCTCTCTCTCTCTGTCTCTCTCTCTCTCTCTCGCTCTGTCTCTCTCTCTCTCTCTCGCTCTGTCTCTCTCTCTCTCTCTCGCTCTGTCTCTCTCTCTCTCTCTCGCTCTGTCTCTCTCTCTCTCTCTCGCTCTGTCTCTCTCTCTCTCTCTCGCTCTGTCTCTCTCTCTCTCTCTCGCTCTGTCTCTCTCTCTCTCTCTCGCTCTGTCTCTCTCTCTCTCTCTCGCTCTGTCTCTCTCTCTCTCTCTCGCTCTGTCTCTCTCTCTCTCTCTCGCTCTGTCTCTCTCTCTCTCTCTCGCTCTGTCTCTCTCTCTCTCTCTCGCTCTGTCTCTCTCTCTCTCTCTCGCTCTGTCTCTCTCTCTCTCTCTCGCTCTGTCTCTCTCTCTCTCTCTCGCTCTGTCTCTCTCTCTCTCTCTCGCTCTGTCTCTCTCTCTCTCTCTCGCTCTGTCTCTCTCTCTCTCTCTCGCTCTGTCTCTCTCTCTCTCTCTCGCTCTGTCTCTCTCTCTCTCTCTCGCTCTGTCTCTCTCTCTCTCTCTCGCTCTGTCTCTCTCTCTCTCTCTCGCTCTGTCTCTCTCTCTCTCTCTCGCTCTGTCTCTCTCTCTCTCTCTCGCTCTGTCTCTCTCTCTCTCTCTCGCTCTGTCTCTCTCTCTCTCTCTCGCTCTGTCTCTCTCTCTCTCTCTCGCTCTGTCTCTCTCTCTCTCTCTCGCTCTGTCTCTCTGGCTCTGTCCTGATCATGCTTTGTTCGTGTTTCTGATACAATAAGAGCAAAATCAAATCCTTAAGAGGAAGAGAATAGCAGTCTTTCCATATTTCCATATTGATGCACTTGAGCTTTTTTTCTAGACATTTCCAGTGACCTCAGACGTGTGAGTGTGTGTGTGTGTGTGTGTGTGTGTGAGTGTGTGTGTGTGTGTGTGTGCGTGTGTGTGTGTGAGTATGAGTGAGTGTGTTTGGATGAGGAATAGCTGCAGTGTGTTTTGTGTGTTTGTGTGTTTGCGTCGGTGCTGACGGCTCTCAGGGGTTCGTGCGGCTCAAATGTTTTATCGTCTCTCTAATGTTGATGAAGAGTCATTAATGAAAGGCAGCTAATCAGCCGGAGAGCAATGGGAGTCCTAAACTGAAATGGGTGGAGGAGTTGATTTATATTTAATGATAGCAAAGATAATGACTCTGAAGTATATTCTTACTAGAGAACTTTCACTTAGAGATTTATATATATATATAGAGAGAGAGAGCGAGAGAGAGAGAGAGAAAGAGAGAGCGAGAGAGAGAGACAATTTGATGCTAGATGCAAAGAAATTAAGTAATACTTATACATTTATACTTATAAATAATAAATTGAATGTTAAATTTAATGCATTTAATGTTCGTAAACTAATGTATAATATAGAAACTAATAAATCATGTGTTTATATATGTATATATATATAATTTAGTTTATATTTTTTTATTATATTATATTGCATCTTGTTTTCATTTTATTTTTATATTATACTTTATTTAGTTTTATTGCTTTTTTTATTTAGTTTTATTTTCAATTACTTTTTGTATTTTATTTTGTTTATTTTACTTTATTTTTTGTATTTTATTTAATTTTGTTTTATTGTATTTTGTTTTATTTAACTTTTTATTTTACTTAACTATTTTTATTTAACTTTTTTACAGTTTTTGCTTTTTATTTGTTTTTTATTCTATTTAAAATTTATTTCTATATTTTTATTTTATTTTTAATCTGTTTTTTACGTTTTAGTGCACAATGCTAGGGAATTGCTGGTGGTTGCCAGAGTTGGTTTGGATGGTTTGTATTCTGGACTTTTGTTAAGCGGTCACTTGATAGTCCAGATCAAAAGAGCCTCAAATCTCTATAATATTCTGGTCTCTACATACGACTCACTTTATTTCTTACGATTAGGCCTTTGTTCAAAGCCTCAGCTGTTTGTAAGGGTAATAATCAGCACTACTAATAACAGCTTGCAGTCTTTACCACCAAAGCAACACCTCAAAACATCAGCCTGAGGTGTGTGGCTTCCTTGGCTTTTAATTTGCTTTGCATTCAGAGCCCCATTGAAACCCGACAGCGTTTAAAAGGCAGTACGGCTGCGCACATTAAAGCTCGCCACTCTCCAGCCCTACATTTCACTGCCACGCGTGATGCATTTGCTAATGAACTGCACCAGAGTGCTGCTCTCTGACAACTAATCACAGATTGTTTTCTTCCCCTCTTCCCATTAACCTCCCTCTCTCTGCTGCTCTACCTTTGTTAATCGCTCCCTGCTCTCCATCTTCATCTACGTGTTCTCTTCTCTCTCTCTGCAGGAGCAGTCAAGGCTTCATGCACATGAAGCTCTCCAGGACCAAAGACAGCAAATACGTACTGGGTCAGAACAGCTGCCTGTTCGACAGCGTTCCCGAGATCATCCACTTCTACTCCAGCCGCAAACTACCAATCAAAGGGGCCGAGCACATGTCCTTGCTGTACCCCGTGGCCATCCGGACACTATAGAGGCAGAAACGCTGCCGAACCAGGACATTTGTTCAGCGTTTACAAGACAACGACAAACTAAAGTGCTACTGAGATCCCAAAGGCAAAAAGGGAGACTCCTGGACGCCTCCTTCGTCTCATCTCGAGGAAAGCAGTTTCTCTGCAGCATTACGTCCTTCAAATGCCTTCTTCATGATTCCAGACCCATTTTCTTCCCATAAGTGGATTTTTAGTCTTAGACCTGCACCCACACTTTATCTCCACTGTTACACACTGTACAGAAACCCGAAACATCGCTCGGACTTTACTATTCGGATGTTTATAGTTACGATTTCTGGACATGTGAATCATTAGACGTTCTCGGACATCAAAACGCCACAGTAAATGAACAAAGACACTGAATCGTACTGTAGCGAAACCTCATTGTCTGGACTTTCTGTGACGGTATTGTCAGTCAGTTGGGTTCGGTGAAATATTAATCGTTAAGAGTGAACATTTTCAGATCATACAGAAAAATAAACTCCAGAAGACTGAAATCGAGCGTTCTGCATTTTCCAGTTAGACCCACAGATGTAAAGAGCAATCGCTACGCAGACAGATTCATTAAGTCCCTTAAAATAACAGTAATAGCGCAGAGCGAGAGGAGAAGAGATGGACGGTGCCATTAAAGTGCACTTGGACAGGCGGCTATGCAGAACAGCGTGAAAAAGGACCTCTTAATTTAACGTTCAGAGAGAGTCACATCATACACCAGAGTTTAGAGTGATCTTGACCAAGGAGAATGAAATATTCCTGTATTGTCTACCTCAGAAAATCAATTTCGTTCGTCCATCCGCCGGTCGATAAGGTACAGTGACGTTGCAGATATTGATCGGTTTAACTCTTTCCGTCTCAAATTCCCAGCACGTTTTGCCTTTTGGTTCGAGAATAGCTTCTTCTTCTCCCGATCGCAATCAGACCTTCATTTCTATGCTGTTGTGACTCTGTTTGGTTAATGCCTTATACTGTAAATGCATGGTTTAAAAAAGAAAACAAATGGAGAACGCTGTCGTTCTGTTCTCGATGAATGTTTAGTAGCTGTAATTTATTATGGAGAAAAAAAATAATGCTATTGCTGATATTTTAGTTCAGCTAAGACAATGTTCTCAGCCTGTGTGTGTGTGTATGTGTGTGTGTGGGTGTGTGTGTTTGTGAGTCATATATCTGACCTTACGTTTCTTTGCGATTGTCCCCGTCCGAAAACTCTGATTGGACGCTGTTTGCCATGGAAACCATTTAGAGCAGTTCAGCCAATCAGAGTGCAGATTTGTCCTGACCCTTCCTCTGCCCTCTGGTTTTCCTTGTTTGCCATCATCCAGTTTCTTTTGTGTCCAGTTTCTTTCTTGTTTTTTTTTCTCTCTCAGTGTGTTTGTTTAAAGCATGATGCCCGACACAGTTGTGGTACAGATATAAAGCCTGTGTGTTTGGTTTACCTTCATGTATTGTCGTGTTGTTTTCAATGCTACAGCTAAGACTTTTATTTTGTTTTTATTTTTTATTTATCATTTCCTCTCTGGCACACTTTTTGTGATCTTTCAACCCTTAAAGGGACAGTTCCACCTCCAAAAATGAAAATTGTCATCTTTAACTCACCTTAATGTCATTATTTTGCTGAATGTCTTCGGCTGTTCTTTTCCATACAGTGAGAGTTAATTGGGAAAGAGGCTGGTCGACTTTTGAAAAAATATATATATACATGTTGTGTGTCCACTGTCAAACTGTCAAACTGTGAATGCTCTCCACAGCAGCTCATTATGAACTGGCGTATGTATTTTCAGTCATTCTGTAGCTATTGAAGCAAAGCTCTCTTGAAGTACCTGCGGATCCCCAGGAGTGTCGCATATGAGTGTTTGCTGGAAATACGTTTGTGTTTCTGTCAGACGGGCTCAGGAGAGAGAGAGCAGACACACAGAGACTGTTCTAGAAACATGCTTTAATAAGAGAGCAGAGAGCACAGGTCAGTGCACTCACACACTGTAGAGGAGAAAAGATGAAGAGTAGAAGAGTCTCGCCTGCTCAGAAACACGTCTGAGACGACTACAGGACCCAGACGATACACTGAGAAAAAATGTGTCCCTGCAGCACAAAAGCAGTGTTAAGTCGCTGGGGTATATTTGTAGCAATAGCCAACAATACATTGTATGAGTCAAAATGATTGATTTTTCTTTTATGCCAAAAATCATTAGGATATTAAGTAAAGATCATGTTCCATGAAGATATTTTGTAAATTTCCTACCGTAAATATATCAAAACTTAATTTTTGATTAGTAATATGCATTGCTAAGAACTTCATTTGAACAACTTTAAAGATGATTTTCTCAATATTTTGATTTTTTTGCACCCTCAGATTCCAGATTTTCAAATAGTTGCATCTCAGCCAAATATTGTCCTATCCTAACAAACCATACATCAATGGAAATATATTTATTCAGTTTTGAGATGGTGTATTTCAAATAATTGACCCTTATGACTTTTTTGGTCCAGGGTCACAAATAATGGTTCATTGAATTTACACATTTTATTTTTGAAGGTAAGTGGTTGCAATCTAGTTATTTTAGCTACATTTAAATAAACAAATTTAGTTGACTAACTTTCAACATTTTCTTTTTATATTATTATATGTAGCTAAAATACATTTTTTTTGCAACCACTTACCTTAAAAAAATAGCATCATGTTTTTCAGTGTAGGATAGATGTTTTTATCTCAGTGCTGATTGTAAAGATGTCCTACAGGAATCAGTGCAGTAACTTTCAAAGTCTTTGGAGATCTAAGTCTTACAAATGTATGAATATCATTGCATTGTACAACGACATCTACCAAGTGGCGTTCATTTTAAATAAATATGTCACAAGCAAAACCGTTCCAAAAAGTGATGTAAATGAGGTAAAACAGTAGATAAGACAAAACATCTCAATCTCAGAAATCTCAAAAAGAAGACAAAAAGTATTTGGATGCCTTCTGGTTGTCAAAACATTAGGAAACATTACTCTTAAAAATAAAGCTTATTTATTGTCATCTGTCGTTCCATGAAGAAGCTTTAATATCCATGAACCATTCCATCGCAGAAAAGGTTATTAAGACGATTAAAATGTTCTTCAGACTAAGAAAAAAAAAAGGTTCTTGTAAGAACTGATCACTGAAAGTGAAAAAAAAAAAAAACTTCTGGAAACCTTTATTTTTAGTTGTTGATCCTGTTTGTGTTTCTGAACGATCACTGCACCTCTATGACTTCAGACATTCACCAAAACACCAACTGATGCATTCAGAACTCAAGTGAGAGCTCAGAATTAATCTGTGCAGTGAAATCCATACATTTTTAACCATGATTTAGGTGTTGAAATATAAAGTTTGTTTTAGGACTTTATTTAAGGGATTGAAAAGACCGCTTACTGGTCATTAAACATTAAGATTTAAAGTAACATTTCTGTTCATATGCAAACAGACGAGATCAGGCGTGTTAGACAGTTGTTTAGAAGAGAATGAAACGCTGTGAGATTCTGAAGCGACAGAAGAGTAAAATAAAAGAGTAAGACACCAGGGGAACCAGAGAAAAGAGGACAGAAATGAAGACTGAAGGATGAGGGATGGAGGAGAGCAAATCTCTGTTGGCTTTAATGTCGTCAGTAGCTTTATTTCCTCTCGTCTGTGTGTGTGTGTGTGTGTGTGTGTGTGTGTGTGTGTGTATCTGTGTGTGTGTGTACATTTTTTTATATGCACTAAAATATCTGTACAGTTTCTCTCGGCAAATGTATATACTGAATGTATTGTTTGGGGACGTAGAGGCTTTGAGATTCTGACAAATAAAGTGTATGGGTCTAACTTAACCAGCTGTGCAGTTCTGTCAATTTATGCTTATATCTGGGGAGATATTTTATTTATATTTTTTATATAATATATATGTGTGTGTGTGTGTGTGTGTGTGTGTGTGTGTGTGAGAGTGTGTGTGTTGATCAGGAGTGTTTCAGATTTATGAGGAAGATCTTAAGGTGAAAATAGCAGTGAGTTATTTGCGCTCCCTCACGTGGGATATGAATGACGGGTCATCAGTTGCGAAAGCTTCTCCAAACAGTGGTTTGTGTTGTGAAATCAGTTTAATCACCGGATGGATTGTATTATTAAACACAAGAAGATTTCTCACTTTTCTAGTCGAGCCTGTATGGGTTGATCAGTGTGAAAATAACACAGGAACCAACCAGCAACGGGAAAAGCAGAACTGAGTTACTAGTAGACAAGCAAACAAATCCAGCGAAGGGTTTGTTCTGTCTGTGTTTGATTCCTTCTGCAGGCAGAGCATTACTGGAGCGTTCCACACACAGCAGACAGTGGAGACAATCTCACAGTGAGAGTTGATGTAAAAAATAACACTTTTATTCATCAAGGATGCATTACATTGATCAAAAGTGACAGTAAAGACATTTATAATGTAACAGTAGATTTATATTTCAAATAAATGCTGCTCTTTTGAACTTTCTGTTCATCTGTGAATAATATTATAGTATAGTATGATATTATTAATAGATACTATTATAGTTTTATTTTTCTTTTAAATTTCAAATCAGTTTTTATTTAGCCATTTTTACTTTAAAGTTTAGTAATTTAGTTTTTTGTAATTTTCAGTCGTGTTTTTTATATTTTTAGTTGCTAGTACAAGAGAGTTAAAATGAGAAGTGTTGCCTTAGCAACTAGCTGAAATAAAAATGTATTTTATTTAATATTTAATTTTACTTATTACTTTTTTTTAATGGTCTTAATTTTAATTTTAATTCTTAGTTTTAGATAACTATAATAACCCTGTTTTAGTATATTTGGTGCTTCAGAACATTATCTATCTATCTATCTATCTATCTATCTATCTATCTATCTATCTATCTATCTATCTATCTATCTATCAATCAATCAATCAATCAGTCAGTCATTCTGTTTGTAAACACAGACTCATTATCATAGATATTGCATATGTGTTGTTTGTTGTTGACTGTCATGTATTAATTATACAGTCTATCAAATGCATTAGAAAGAAAGAGTGTTGTGCGAGGAACTCGTGATGAATGCAATACAGATCTGAAGTGTGTGAGTCTCAATACTCTTTCATTCAGACATTAGAGATGTTCACTCAAGCATACGATCACATTATTGTAAAATAATGTCATGAATCTCGTGTAAAGTGCTGACTGCTGATGTGTGATGTCATGAAAAATGGTCTCCATAGCAACTCTCCTGAAGACACAATATATAGGTTATGTTTATGTATAAATGAACAGGAAGGCCGTGGCTGAATGCGATTTAAAATGAATCTGAATCCACACAGACTGAGTATCAGTGCACTGTCCTGTTTGTCTGGTGTCTTTACAGCCATCGTTGAGCAGATGAAAACACACGGCACCAGGAAACTATACAGGTGTGTGTGTATGTGTGAGTGAGTGAGAGAGAGAGTGTTTGTTTGAGTGTGTGTGTGTGTGTGTGAGAGAGAGAGAGAGAGAGAGAGTGTGTGT
>NW_015542379.1:389021-389661 GCF_001515605.1 Sinocyclocheilus anshuiensis
AAGAGAATGTGTGTGTGTGTGTGTGTGTGTGTGTGAGAGAGAGAGAGAGAGAGAGTGAGTGTTTGTTTGAGTGTGTGAGGAGGGCAGCTGTGTTTAGACAGGTGTCCTGTGTGGAAGGTGGGCTCTGGTTCACACACAGCACTATTTGAGGTGTGTAATTAGAGGTCGTTGTGAAGGACTGAAGGAACAGTGTTTTTCTCTCAGCTGCTCCTTTACAAACCCATAAAGCACCTGACGGTGAGATGAGAGCAGAGCTTGTGTCTGATTATTACAGGACAGAGCTGCTTCTGTTCACAGAGAGTCGGCTTGATGAGGATGATTGTGCCAAATAAACCTACAGCGTTTGTGATATTATAGTGAAATGAAGCTCAAAAATATGTCTGGTACTTCACCCAAAAAACAAACAAAAGATGTGTGTGTGTGTGTGTGTATAGAATGTTTCTAGGACCGAGTTTTGTTGATTTCAAAAAGTTCCAGGGAATTCATGAAAACACACACACACACACACACACACACACACACACCTGTGATGTTCTTGGTGAAATAACAGTGTTGTAAGCAGATAGCTTTGCCACACTTACACAAATCTGAACACAAGTGCAGGTTATATGGTGTGTGTGGTGTGGTGTGGCGGGGGCTG
>NW_015542379.1:390579-390887 GCF_001515605.1 Sinocyclocheilus anshuiensis
TGCAATATATTTAAAAATAATAATAAATAATAATAAAACACTCCTTACCATAATATTATAATATTAATAAAACATCCTTACTGTCATATTACTAATACATGAAATCCTTACTGTGACAATATGAATAATTATAATAATAATAAACATTATCCTTATAATAATATTATTAATAATAATCCTTACAATAATAATAATACTATTGTGCCTTTGCTTTTTGTTGTTTTAAAAAATGTTGAGAACTCAAAAGTGTGAGTTTTGTGGGAAAATGTAATTTATTAATACAAGTATAATTTGTATTATTATTTTTT
>NW_015542379.1:391022-395758 GCF_001515605.1 Sinocyclocheilus anshuiensis
TGGCATTACCCCTCAAATACAGTTTATACCTGACAGATCAACACATAAACAAAGCTGCGTTGTATAATTAAACTTTATTTAGACAAAAAGTAAAAAAAAAAAAAGAAGGTGTTTAAGGCAAAGGTAGATGTGTGTTTGCCAATCCTGGTCACTTCACAGCCGTCCAAAGGCACATCAGAGATATTTTGAAGAACGCAAACAGTTGATGGACCCAACTGACTTCTGAGAGTGTATGTGTGTGTGTGTGTGTGTCTGTGAGTGTGTGTGTGTGTGTGTGAGTGAGTGAGTGAGAGAGTGAGTGTGTGTGTGTGTGTGTGAGTGAGTGAGTGAGAGAGTGAGTGTGTGTGTGTGTGTGTGAGTGAGTGAGTGAGAGAGTGAGTGTGTGTGTGTGTGTGTGAGTGAGTGAGTGAGAGAGTGAGTGTGTGTGTGTGTGTGTGAGTGAGTGAGTGAGAGAGTGAGTGTGTGTGTGTGTGTGTGAGTGAGTGAGTGAGAGAGTGAGTGTGTGTGTGTGTGTGTGAGTGAGTGAGTGAGAGAGTGAGTGTGTGTGTGTGTGTGTGAGTGAGTGAGTGAGAGAGTGAGTGTGTGTGTGTGTGTGTGAGTGAGTGAGTGAGAGAGTGAGTGTGTGTGTGTGTGTGTGAGTGAGTGAGTGAGAGAGTGAGTGTGTGTGTGTGTGTGTGAGTGAGTGAGTGAGAGAGTGAGTGTGTGTGTGTGTGTGTGAGTGAGTGAGTGAGAGAGTGAGTGTGTGTGTGTGTGTGTGAGTGAGTGAGTGAGAGAGTGAGTGTGTGTGTGTGTGTGTGTCACCTGTCGTGAGCTCACACCAGAGGCCTGTAGCCCGTGCTGCAGCGTGTGACTGAACTGATGCGAGGTCCTGCTGTCTCCTGCAGAGTAAAGCACAGTGAGTGTGCTCATTATGTATGAGTCTGGTGTTTAGTCTGTGTGTGACCTGAGTGCTCAGTGTGGGAGGGACGCCACTGCTCTCCGGAGCGCTTGCTAACGCTAGTGCTGATGCCAGTGACGGGCCGGGGCCCTGGGGCTCTGCTGTGACCAAACGTGAGCGGCCTGGAGCCTGCAGACGCTCGCTGGGGTCTCCACGAACCGCCACTGCTTCCCTGCTTCAAACAACACGTATAACATGCATATATTTATTCAGAATACTACAGTGGATATACAAACGCAATAATACAACTTTCTCATCATTATAATATTACTATGATACTAATAAAAAACTCTCCTCGCTATAATATTACTATTATAATAATAAAACTTTCTCTTCACTATAGTAATATAAATAATAATAATAATAATTCCCTGTACTATAATATTATAAGTTTATACAATCTCCTTACTATACACACAGAAAAAAAGGGGTTTAAAATGATACCTTTTGGGGTACAACAGTGTGTCCCTGGAGCAGTAGCTTTAAAATGACATATTTGTACATTTTTTTTTACCCCTAATAGGTACATATTAGTACCTTAGAGTAGTTATACGTACCCTTAATTAAGGTACTAATATGTACCTATTAGGGATAGATGTATAGATAGATAGATTAATATATACTCATTGTATATTGAAATACAAATTTAAAACAAAACTATCGTTGAGAATAAAATGAAATCAAATGAAAATACTTTAACATAGTAAGTTAAAACAAGTAAATTGCAAGCTAGAAATATGCATGTGCGTTGTTATTTATTTATTTAAATGTGTATATTTATTGAAACAAAGATGACGTTCTCAAGGTGAATGCATAACTTGACTCCAGGGGTCCTCAGGTCCTTACACTGGCTTCCAGTTACATTCAGGATTGATTTTAAAGTACTTTTACTCGTTTATAAATCACTCAATGGCCTAGGACCTAAATACACTTCAGATATGTTCACTGAATATAAACCTAACAGAGCACTCAGATCATTAGGACCGAGTCAGTTAGAAATACCAAGGGTTCACACAAAACAAGGGGAGTCTGCTTTTAGTTATTATGCCGCCCGCAGTTGGAACCAGCTTCCAGAAGAGATCAGATGTGCTAAAACATTAGTCACATTTAAACCCAGACTCAAAACTCATCTGTTTAGCTGCACATTTACTGAATGAGCACTGTGCTACGTCCCAACTGACTGCACTGTATTTTATGTCTAATCATTTTCTATGCTTAACTGTTTTAATTTATTTTAAATAAACTTTTTAATCATTTTCAGTTTTGAAATTCCTTGTTTTATTGTTGTGATTATTTTCTTTTCTTTTACGTAAAGCACTTTGAATTAAGATTGTGTATGTAAATGTGCTATATAAGTAAACTTGCCTATTTGTTTGTTTGATAGTTTTTGCTGCATCGTGTTTTATGTGATTCACAGTCGAGCCCCACGTGTTCTTCAGAGCTACTGCTAGATTTATTTTTCATGCTATTAACTATTCATTCAAACCAGTGGTGTAAGAGTAACAGTTATTTTAATATCAGTCTATGCTAAAGGTTATATAGAATGGAAAATGGAAAGTTTCTGAATAGTAATCACTGGATGCACATGCAATCTTGATCTTTGGAAACTTTCATTCATTTTATAGGTCAAATAAAACTGCATTTTTACGAAACACTACAGTATCTTTTAAAGTAACCTAGTGTAGGTCTTTTGCAAGTCAGTGTAGAATTATGGAGATAATTTAATATATCTATATCTATCTATATATATATTCCAGAATATAATATAATATATATATATATATATAATAGGAATTATATATATATAGGCTATTGTTTTTTTTGGGAGCAGATCATGTGAATTTGTTTTTCTTTTTTCTTTTATTATATGTAACTTCAATGATAATAATAATATTAATAATAATAATAGGCTATATGTTTTTATTTTTCTGTCTCATTGAAATAAATCACTCAGGTTAACCTAGTAAAAGGATGAAATAGTAAATGTTAACTATGAAATACCAAATATAGTAAAACTATATATATATATAATTATTATTATTTTCCGCTTCAGTTCTTTGTTTCAATAAATATACACATTTAAATAAATAAATAACAACGCACATGCATATTTCTAGCTTGCAATTTACTTGTTTTAACTTACTATGTTAAAGTATTTTCATTTGATTTCATTTTATTCTCAACGATAGTTTTGTTTTAAATTTGTATTTCAATATACAATGAGTATATATTAATCTATCTATCTATACATCTATCCCTAATAGGTACATATTAGTACCTTAATTAAGGGTACGTATAACTTCTCTAAGGTACTAATATGTACCTATTAGGGATAGATGTATAGATAGATAGATTAATATATACTCATTGTATATTGAAATACAAATTTAAAACAAAACTATCGTTGAGAATAAAATGAAATCAAATGAAAATACTTTAACATAGTAAGTTAAAACAAGTAAATTGCAAGCTAGAAATATGCATGTGCGTTGTTATTTATTTATTTAAATGTGTATATTTATTGAAACAAAGATGACGTTCTCAAGGTGAATGCATAACTTGACTCCAGGGGTCCTCAGGTCCTTACACTGGCTTCCAGTTACATTCAGGATTGATTTTAAAGTACTTTTACTCGTTTATAAATCACTCAATGGCCTAGGACCTAAATACACTTCAGATATGTTCACTGAATATAAACCTAACAGAGCACTCAGATCATTAGGACCGAGTCAGTTAGAAATACCAAGGGTTCACACAAAACAAGGGGAGTCTGCTTTTAGTTATTATGCCGCCCGCAGTTGGAACCAGCTTCCAGAAGAGATCAGATGTGCTAAAACATTAGTCACATTTAAACCCAGACTCAAAACTCATCTGTTTAGCTGCACATTTACTGAATGAGCACTGTGCTACGTCCCAACTGACTGCACTGTATTTTATGTCTAATCATTTTCTATGCTTAACTGTTTTAATTTATTTTAAATAAACTTTTTAATCATTTTCAGTTTTGAAATTCCTTGTTTTATTGTTGTGATTATTTTCTTTTCTTTTACGTAAAGCACTTTGAATTAAGATTGTGTATGTAAATGTGCTATATAAGTAAACTTGCCTATTTGTTTGTTTGATAGTTTTTGCTGCATCGTGTTTTATGTGATTCACAGTCGAGCCCCACGTGTTCTTCAGAGCTACTGCTAGATTTATTTTTCATGCTATTAACTATTCATTCAAACCAGTGGTGTAAGAGTAACAGTTATTTTAATATCAGTCTATGCTAAAGGTTATATAGAATGGAAAATGGAAAGTTTCTGAATAGTAATCACTGGATGCACATGCAATCTTGATCTTTGGAAACTTTCATTCATTTTATAGGTCAAATAAAACTGCATTTTTACGAAACACTACAGTATCTTTTAAAGTAACCTAGTGTAGGTCTTTTGCAAGTCAGTGTAGAATTATGGAGATAATTTAATATATCTATATCTATCTATATATATATTCCAGAATATAATATAATATATATATATATATATAATAGGAATTATATATATATAGGCTATTGTTTTTTTTGGGAGCAGATCATGTGAATTTGTTTTTCTTTTTTCTTTTATTATATGTAACTTCAATGATAATAATAATATTAATAATAATAATAGGCTATATGTTTTTATTTTTCTGTCTCATTGAAATAAATCACTCAGGTTAACCTAGTAAAAGGATGAAATAGTAAATGTTAACTATGAAATACCAAATATAGTAAAACTATATATATATATAATTATTATTATTTTCCGCTTCAGTTCTT
>NW_015542379.1:400118-404542 GCF_001515605.1 Sinocyclocheilus anshuiensis
GTGTGTGTGTGTGTGTGTGTGTGTGTGTGTGTGTGTGTGTGTATGTGTGTGTGTGTGTGAATGTGAGTGAGTGTGTGTGTGTTTTGTTTATTTATTTTTATTGCTGAAAACAAGAACATACAAAAGAGTAGCTACACAACACAAAATATCAACAATAGTGACACTTGAAAAGAGTAGTACATAGTAAAAATACAATAATTAAAAAATCATGTAAAATAATGCAATAAAGGGCCATTATTTCACATAAGATGCCTTACACAAAGACTTTAAATGCGGAGCAGATTCTTACAGCTTTCTTACTACTATTAGTAGACATCGAAATCACATTCAGATAATTCTCCATGTCCCTTAAAAATACCACAAAGACAGGTTTTGAGAATGTAACATTTGCTTAAGAAAATAATTACATTTATAATCAAAGAAGTATGTTCTTCTGTGGGCTCTGAGTCCGGCGGCGTGACGTCATCCGGCTGAACCGAGCGCAGGATTGATGAAGGAGTGGTTTCTCTTTCCGACCGCTGCTTCACTCAAACCTGAGAAGAGGAAGAGGAAGAGGAAGAAGAAGGAGAAGGAGAAGGAGAAGCTATTTGACTCAGCTTTACAAACGAACCATGCGCCTTCACACACAGCGTGTTTGAGGAATGCGAGACAGAGTGGGATCTTCTGCTTTGTGTTGCGCTGACTTCACTGCTGGGATGGTAAGCTCATTAAATGCCTCGGAATGCTGTTACACCATTCACACAGATCCGTGTCGAGTTGGGACAAAACGGAAACATAAGCGCTGTTTAGGACAACTGTGGCATTCAAAACGTATGAATGAAGTAGAGTCGGGTGTGTAGTTTCTGAGGAAGTCACACATAGTGCTTTAATAGCGCGATGGCTTGTTTGGGCCGTGTTTTAAAATGCAGTGGTTTCTGGGTAAACACACTCTGCTTTATTGACTCCAGGGTTTGAGTTTTGGCCCTTTAAGGTTTCCGGATCGTCCCCCAGACTGGTCTTTATGTGAGGAACCACGCCCTGCTGGACTCTGCTGGACTCTGCTGGACTGGAAGAGTCTGGATTCACATCACATCTGTTAGATGAGCTTTTATTATGCCGTCTGGACTAACTCTTAAACCTGAGACTGCACTGTAAATCAACTCAAATTAAACATTAAAACACTTTGAACTCACTGAAACCAGCTCTCAACTTTATCTTTTCTTTTTCAAAAAAAAAAAAAAGAAATATTTTTCTAAGAACAAATATATATTCTTTAATATATAATTGTACTTTGTTATAAATTGTTATACATGTATTGTATATAATTTTCAAATGTTTACATAGTGTAAAATATTTCCCTTTTTTCTTTCTTTCTTTCTTTTTTTTCATTTCATTTTATTGTTTTATATGCAACTTCCATAATAACCTTTTTAACCTTCAGGGAAACAATTTAGAATTTACAAATATATATTCTTTAATATATAATTGTACTTTGTTATAAATTGTTATACATGTATTGTATATAATTTTCAAATGTTTACATAGTGTAAAATATTTCCCTTTTTTCTTTCTTTCTTTCTTTTTTTTCATTTCATTTTATTGTTTTATATGCAACTTCCATAATAACCTTTTTAACCTTCAGGGAAACAATTTAGAATTTCAAAGTTGAAGTATTACAAAAACCTTTTTGTGCCAAACTCAGTTAACAAATAATTCCAAAATTTGGATTTTAAAATACTTCTGTATGATTTATTTTTATATAATAATACTAATACTACTACTAATACTACTAATAACAACAACAACAATAATAATAATAATATTATTGTTATTATTTTTATTATTGTTGTTGTTGTTGAATTGTGTGCTAGGCCTGTATGTTATGTGTGTCTGATTGTTTGATTGCTGGCTGTGTTATTCAAGTCCAAGACAAATTTACCAAAAATGTGACATTCTATTCTATTCTATTCTATTCTATTCTATTCTATTCTATTCTATTCTATTCTATTCTATTCTATTCTATTCTATTCTATTCTATTCTATTCTATTCTATTCTATTCTATTCTATTCTATTCTATTCTATTCTATTCTATTCTATTCTATTCTATTCTATTCTAAGCATTTTAGGATGCTTAAGTTGAAAGCAAATAGGTGAATCTAGTGTAACCTGCTCTGTAGTGTTTAGGAAAAACTGTATCAAACTTGTGTGCGTCTTGAATTAAGACTGCATTTCCCCTCTCAGATTTGACCGTTGTGTTTCTGCAGAGCTGTGTTTAACAGTAATCACTTAGTAGGATGTTATACATTTAGTACCTGCCGGCTAAACAGTGGCCTGTGATTTAGTGAGGAGAGTAATAATGCAGGTGTTTGTTTGAGAAGAGAGAAGATAAATGTGCTTGTGTAAACTTGAGCATCAGTGCCAAACGTCTGAATAGATGCTGCAGGATTTAATCTATTATACAGCATTAAAAACTCAATGAGCCGTGGCCCGGGCTAGAAGATTACTGTAGTTTTTCTAGAGAAAGTACTGGATGTTCAAGCAAAGCAGCAAGTGATTTATTTTTTTGACTGTAGTGTTGATCATAGATTATGATCTTTACACTCTTACACTCTTACATGCATATTCTGTTCATTTGACTCGTACTGTAAATTCAGCAGATTGAGCTGAATGTATTAAACCATAGTGAAATTTAAAGGAATTGTTCAGCCAAAAATGCAAATTTGCTGAAAATGTGCTCATCCTCAGGCCACCCAAGATGTAAATGAGTTTGTTTCTTCATCAGGTTTGTAGAAATGTAGCACTGCATCCACTCATCCTCATCTCAGATGTACATTTTCATTTTTGGGTGAACTAGGCTATTCCTTTGAGTCTAGATGAATTTTTTCAACAGCACTGCATTGAAAGTCACTGACAAAGTGATCGAGGCCAACCAAAACAGTCTGAGGCTTTCAGAGAATCCAGAAGGAAGGAATGAGTGAGGAAAAGCACTATTAGACCTCAGACTGTTTGAAGTTCATGCAGACAGTTCCTGCGATCTATAAAGTGTGCAGTTTAATCATGCTGTGCTTTTATGCATGTGGAAAGAATTACTAAGTTTTGTAATCTTAGTAATTTGTCTCAAAAGAGAGTTGAATCGGTCTCAGTTTCTGAAGAGAGTAGCGGTGCTGTTGTCTGACCACATGTTTTGTGCTGAGTGCAGGGTTTGTCTGCAGAAAGCAGTCTGATTATGACTAAAGCATAGCGCAGGGGTGACGTCGTCTCGTATTACTGAACGCTGACCTGCTGGAAGAGTTTAGTCAGAGCTCACACGAGTCTGACCTGTTCATCGCTGCTGCTTCCTGCTCTTCATGTGCTTTAGATTACCGTACAGTCCTGTAATTGTGCTGCTTATGCTCAGAACTTGATCATGTTTCTCTTAAAACACAAAGATAAGGTGGAGATCTGAGCGAGCGGATCATAAAGTCAGCTAGTAATGCAGCTGTTTGTGTCTGTCAGTGTTAAAGACCACATGAAATCAAAACTGGACTCTTGTGGACTCTTTATTATTATTATTGTTATTATTTTTATTTTTATCGTCAATGTAAAAATGTGGAAATGTAAGATAAAATACAAACATAAAAAAAAAAAATTTAAATGTAAAAAAATTGGAAATATATAAATATGGAAATAAATACATTTTAATAAATAACTAAATATATAAATAAATGAAATAAACAATAAAGTTAAAATATTTTTTAAAAAGTGAAAAATAAATACAGAAAATAAATAATGATTAAAGGGAAAAAAAAGGATACAGAAATAAATTCAGGACTAAATTTAATTTAAAAAGCAATTGCATTCATTTTATTAAATCATATTTATTTATTTTCTCATGCAATTTACGCCTGTCATAGCACCTTTTGCAGTAACGCTGAGAATGTATTTGTGTTGTGCTAATATGAATTGAATTGTGCATTTTGACAAGTAGCGCAGTGTGAAATCAAGTTTGCGAGGCTGAAAGTGTTTGCATTCATATACTGTACTTTCATGAAGTTTGTGGCCTAAATCAGTATTGAGTCCTTTAGAAGCTTGTTTTGACATCACATATATTTGAACACTTAGAATGTCTGTGTGTTCACCGCACTGGAAAGGTCAAGATCCGGCCATAAATCATGAAACATTGACCCTTTTAAGATGATGAATTTCAGAGCAGCCAAACGTGGTGTGTGTGTGTGTGTGTTTATATATCTATGGTTTAGATATAAACCCTGTGTGTTTTCAGTTGTCCCCTCCATCAGTCACTCAGCTCCAGGTTAATCAGTCTCTCTCTCTGTTTTTCCCCACAGTGCCGTGATTGAAAGATCTGCCCTGCTGTTACACACACTCATCGTGGGATCTCGTGGGAACACACACACACACACACACACACACACACACACACACACACACAGATGTATTTATAGAG
>NW_015542379.1:405131-405440 GCF_001515605.1 Sinocyclocheilus anshuiensis
ATGCTGTCTCTCCTGTTGTGTGCTCTGCTGGCTCTTCACGCTGACGGTGGGTGATCTTCTGCTCCCTACATGCTGATTAGCCAAAGATCACAACCTGTTAACCTGAACCACACAACAAACAAACAAGCAAAGATAGAAATTAATAAACAGGCCAGGGCTAAAAAATCATGGGAAACTGCACACACACACACATGAATTTTTTATTTTTGCAGGTGCCTTACACTGCAATTTAAATTTTTTTTTAAAGAAATGTATACTTTTATACATCAAGGATGCATTAAATTGATCAAAAGTGACAGTAAAGACATT
>NW_015542379.1:405452-416406 GCF_001515605.1 Sinocyclocheilus anshuiensis
GTATTATCACAGAAATAAATTACAGTTTACTATATATTCACATAGAAACAAGTTATTTTAAATTGTAATAATATTTCACAATATTGGTGTTTTTATTTTATATTTGATCAATTAAATGCAGTCTAGGTGAGTATAAAAGACTTGCATAAAACGTACAGATGCCAAGCTTTAATAATAATAATAATAATCACTGTCATCATCATCATCATCATCATTATTATTATTATTATCAATAATGATATTATTATTTATTTAAAAAATATATATAATATAATTTTGTGATATATATTATAATTATATTTTCATAATTTATTTTTTTAAGTGTGGGTTAAGTGTCCAGTTTAAAAACATGTATAGTGTATACGGTCTACACTTAATAACAGAACAACAAAAAGCAGATAAATAATATTGAAAAGTGATCCTCGTTGATCTCGGAGTGATTTTATTCAATTAGAAACTACGACAGTGGTGCAGTTTCATTAGATTACATGCATCTAAAATCATACATGACATTGACATGTTCTGAAATATCAACGTTTGCACTGACAAAATGCTAGAATGTGTGTCTGTGAAATTTGGTTTTATAGACACTCAGCGTGAAAAAATATTTGATCCTTTCCCATTAAAAGTCCATCAGAGGCTTAAATGGCATATCCTTAGTTAAATTTGCATAATGCATAAAGGGATTCTTGCGTGAATATTATAAGATAGAATCCAAAATGAGCTCTTTAATTGATTAATACCTGCCTCTCTGCAGGTAAAACTGTCTCTCTAGACTTTATACTAATGCAAAGACTGTTTACAGCGGCATAAAACGGTGAAGGTCAGAAATGTGCTGAGGAAAGTGAAAAAATCAAGTCTGTGATTTTTAAGGTTATTTCTTGAAGAGAAAAGAGCGAGGAAGACAGAAGAAAGGTTTTCCCCTCTGACTCAGATGCTGTGGCCCAGTTTTGCTGTTTGGGCTTGTGTTGCGTGCGTCTGCGGATGAAAACCAGCGCTCGGGTGTGGCGTGTTGAACTAAAACCACAGTTATGACTCTGTTTCACAGCTCACAGTTTAATCCCGGTTATAGAAGTGTGCTGTAACTGTGAGCGTTATTGCTGAGAGGATCCTCAAAATACGTGAGGAGTGTCTAAAATACAATTCTCAACTTTTACCTTTCAACAGAAGAGCGTAACTCAATATACGAGACATGAATTATGAGCTCATATGCCTCCATGATTTCATTCCCAGTTTCTCAATTTTTCTGTATTTTTGACACATATATGGTACACTAGTTACAGCTTAGGCCCTGCAATCGGACAGTTGCTAATGTGGTCTCCCAAAGCAGACCTAGACAGAGTTTTGCTGCATTTCGCCGATTTTTTTGGAGATAATCTGTGAATTTTGACATAAAATGTGTTAAACTGAAGTTCTAAACTTTTACTAGGAATGTGGGCCATGTAGAACTCCTTACAAGTATTGCATAACAGATTGGTTTGATAGGATTCTTGAAGGAATAGTTCACCAAAAAATGAAAAATCTGCAGAGAATGTGCTCATCCCCAAGTCATCTGAGATGAGGATGAGTGTGTTTCTTCATCAGGTTTGTAGAAATGTAGCATTGCATCAGTGTCTCAGCAATGGATGCTCTGCAGTGAATGGGTGCCGTCAGAATGAGAGTCCAAACAGCTGATAAAAACATCACAATAATCCACAAGTAATCCATAGCACTCCAGTCCATCAGTTAACATCTGGAGAAGACAAAAGCTGAAACTAATCCAGCATTAAGACGCTTTTAACTCAAAGACCATAGAGTCCATAATGTGTATCAATGTTGTTGTTGTTGCTGTTGTTGATGATGATGATGGTGTTGTTGTTGTTGTTGTGTATCAATGTTGTATGTTGTTGTTGTTGCTGCTGTTGTTGATGATGGTGTTGTTGTTGTTGTTGATGATGGTGTTGTTGTTGCTCTTGTTACTGTTGTTGTTGTTGTTGATGATGATGTGTGTTGCTGTTGTTGTTGATGATGATGTATGTTGCTGTTGCTGTTGATGATGGTGTTGTTGTTGTGTATCAATGTTGTGTGTTGTGGCTGTTGTTGTTGATGATGATGTATGTTGCTGTTGCTGTTGATGATGGTGTTGTTGTTGTGTATCAATGTTGTGTGTTGTGGCTGTTGTTGTTGATGATGATGTATGTTGCTGTTGCTGTTGATGATGGTGTTGTTGTTGTGTATCAATGTTGTGTGTTGTTGCTGTTGTTGTTGATGATGATGTTGTTGTTGCTCTTGTTGCTTTTGTTGTTGTTGATGATGATGTATGTTGCTGTTGTTGTTGATGATGTTGTTGTTGTTGTTGTTGTTGTTGCTGTTGTTGATGGTGTTGTTGTTGTGTATCAATGTTGTGTGTTGTTGCTGTTGTTGTTGATGATGATGATGATGATGTTGTTGCTCTTGTTGCTGTTGTTGTTGTTGATGATGATGATGGTGTTGTTGTGTATCAATGTTGTATGTTGTTGTTGTTGCTGCTGTTGTTGATGATGGTGTTGTTGTTGTTGCTCTTGTTGCTGTTGTTGTTGATGATGATGATGATGGTGTTGTTGTTGTTGTTGTGTATCAATGTTGTATGTTGTTGTTGTTGCTGCTGTTGTTGATGATGGTTTTGTTGTTGTTGTTGATGATGGTGTTGTTGTTGCTCTTGTTGCTGTTGTTGTTGATGATGATGTTGTTGTTGCTCTTGTTGCTGTTGTTGTTGATGATGATGTTGTTGTTGCTCTTGTTGCTGTTGTTGTTGATGATGATGTTGTTGTTGCTCTTGTTGCTGTTGTTGTTGATGATGATGTTGTTGTTGCTCTTGTTGCTGTTGTTGATGATGATGTATGTTGCTGTTGCTGTTGATGATGGTGTTGTTGTTGTTGCTGTTGTTGATGGTGTTGTTTTTGTGTATCAATGTTATGTGTTGTTGCTGTTGTTGTTGATGATTATGATGTTGTTGCTCTTGTTGCTGTTGTTGTTGATGATGATGTGTGTTGCTGTTGCTGTTGTTGTTGATGATGATGGTGTTGTTGTTGTGTATCAATGTTGTGTGTTGTTGCTGTTGTTGTTCATGATGATGATGTTGTGGAGCTCCAGGCTGTGCTCCTGCAGGCCGTGAGGATGTTGTTTTCCCTGAGGCTATTGTCTGCACAAGGACGCACTGTACCGCACATGAGACTGAATGAATACAGAGTCACGCTCAATCGTGTGCGGCTTCTCTTTGATAATTTCAGGCTAAAGGCAAGATCATTGGCCTTTCACCCAGATTAGCTCCACACATGAAACCGAGATGATCATTCATGCTGTGCATCTCTAAAAGAGAACAGAGACGCTTCATAACCTCACACTTCACTGCTCAGCCGATAATACGTTTTACTCCATGAGCTCGTATTATGTTTTCAGTCTGTGTAATTTTATGCAATATGTGCTGTTTAGCGTATCTAACGCTAATTGTCGATTAATTCACTGATTAATCAGTAGACTTTGTTTATTCAGCTTTCGCAATTAGTTAAAATACTGTTATACAGTACATATTCTAACAAATAAATAAAGGTAATCACTTCAGCTTTTGAAAATCATATTATGTAATTACAATTATTGTACAATTAATTTATACAATTACATATATTTGGCATACAAAATGAGATGACAGACAGAGAAACTCTCATTCAGTTCGGCAGTCATCATTCTGCCGAACATCTCCTTTTGTAAGTCATATGGATAAGAAACAAAATAAAGGTAAGCGATAAGACGCTTTATTTTTAGATAAACGATTTTATTCACAACATAATCTCTCTTAAAATACCTTATAGGGTTATGATAATCAAAACAGTCATGAGCTAGATCAAGCTTCATCACTTTATCACTTTAGTGAAATATTTTATTTCCACTGATAAAAAGATTTATCATTAGCTAGCTCCACACTGGAGAGCCGATTTATAACAGAAAATCAAGTTGTTATTCTAACTGAAAACGACACTGACTCTGGTATTTCATGTTTAAAACAATAAAGCTGCTTGATTTAAGTCAATCTATTGCATAAAGCACTATGTAAATAAACGTGACTGGACTTTACTGGAGTACTGAAATGCAGAGCTCATGCAAACATCCACATCGCTGTAACCAGATGCTTTCTTAACTGCTGCTTTCTCACCGCAGTCCGTTTTTGTTGTGTTTATTTTGTTATTGAGAGGAAAGCGCACAGCAGCTTCCGGTTCGGCTGCGTTTGCTCTGAAGCGCTGTGTGTTCTTCTCTTGAATTGCATCCAGGAGGGCTGAATTACAGTCTTGTGCTACAGTGCCACACTGGTCAAACCGCATTATTGCAGGCTCTTACATTAGGTCACATGAGATCAAACGACTACTCGACTACAAAAATATTTGTCGACAATTTTATTGTCAATGTTGTCGATAATGTCGACTAATCATTTCAGCCCTATGTCAGAGCCTCATCTGCGTCCGCTGAGAGAGAGCTGGATATTTATGAAATTATATTTACACAGTGAATGTCTTTATGATTTGACAATATCATCCTATCAGACCAATAAAGCCCTTTGAGCAGAACTTCATCTCCGCGAAAGAGAGGAGAATGGCGCGTTTGGAGATCATGTGACACACTGAGATGTTATTATGTTTGGACAATATCAGAGCCATAAATCTCATTCACATGGAAATCAATCTCTCACATACAGAGATGGAGATGAATTGATCGATGTGTGGTCCGGTGTTACCCATGATGCATTGTGATGCTAATGTTGCTGAGGTGATGCTCTAGCACTCTGTCAGATACATGGCCTTGCAAATGACTTCTTCTGTAGGCCGCTGACAGTGAGAATTGAAAATCTAAAGGCTCCGAGTTTTATTCTGTGTTTTAGAGTGTGAGCATTAAACACCCTAGCAACCACCTAACGACCACACAGAATACCATAGCAACCACCAGAACACCCTCAAGTCAATTGATCACCTTAGCAACCACCAGAAAACCCTAAAGACAATTGAACACCTGAGTAACCACCTAGCAACCACCCAGAATACCCCAGCAACTGCAGAGCAACCACCTAGAACACCCTCAAGAAAATTAAACACCCTAGCAACCACCTAACAACCACCCAGAATACCATAGCAACCACCAGAACATCCTCAAGAAAATTAAACACCCTAGCAACCACCTAACAACCACCCAGAATACCATAGCAACCACCAGAACATCCTCAAGAAAATTAAACACCCTAGCAACCACCTAACAACCACCCAGAATACCATAGCAACCACCAGAACATCCTCAAGAAAATTAAACACCCTAGCAACCACCTAACAACCACCCAGAATACCATAGCAACCACCAGAACATCCTCAAGAAAATTAAACACCCTAGCAACCACCTAACAACCACCCAGAATACCATAGCAACCACCAGAACATCCTCAAGAAAATTAAACACCCTAGCAACCACCTAACAACCACCCAGAATACCATAGCAACCACCAGAACATCCTCAAGAAAATTAAACACCCTAGCAACCACCTAACGACCACACAGAACACACAGAAACCCAGAATACCCTAAAGGCACCCAAAACACCCTAGCAAGCAAAAAACATCCGGAAGACCCCAGAAAGCACATAAAATACCATAGCAGCCACCCAGAACACCCTAGAAGCCACCTGACAACCATCCAGAACATCCTAAAATGCATGTAAAATATAGAAGGCACCCAGAACACCTTATCAAATGCCTTGGTCACCCTAGCAACTACACTGAACACCCAGCAATCTCAAAGCAACCACCCTGAATACCCTAGCAACCATATAGTAACTCATAAAAAACAACCTAACAACCACCTAGCAACCACCCAAAACACTTTAGCAACCACCTAAATATCACACAGAAGACATAGAAAGACCCTAAAATACCATAGCAACCACCTAACAACCATCCAGAACATCCTAGAAAGCATCTAAAATATCCAAGCAACCACACAGAACACCCTATCGAATGTCTTGATCACCGTAGCAACCATGTTGAACACCCAGCAACCTCTCAGAATACCCTAGCAACCATATAGCTCAGTTTAAACCCCTCAGCACCTCTCATGACAGTCCTGCATCATGGTTTCAGTGAGTTTTGTGTAATCACATCTCTCAGTGTCTACAGAGAGTCTGGTTTGTTGATGGTGTTAGGTTTTCTGCTGCTATGTTGTGTTTATATCACTGGAGGGCGATAGAGCCTCACGGCTGTGATTGAATGCAGCCACTAATGAGCCGCACACACTTCTGTTGTGAGTGTGTGTGTGTGTGCGTGTAATGTTGCCGCTGGACTGATGGAGGTCTGATAGCGTCTCTTATCGAGCTCGTTCAAATGAAGCTGCGTGTCTCTCTGCAGGTAGATATTGAGCTCTGTGTTTCTCGCTGATATTGAGCGCTGTTATTCCAGGCTTTGTCTGTTTGTGCATGTGCTTATTGGCCTTTGAGCTTCAGCAGGGCTGATATCGGTCTGAAGGGTTTGTTGTATTAGCAGAAGAGCAGCAGGACTCTCCGTTATTGAACACCATGCATTGAACCTTCATGCTTTACCGCCTGTGTTATGAAAGATGGAGATGATGATGGACAGACAGAGAGAGATGGAGAGAGAGAACAAATACTCAACACTTACAAAAACATTTACCATTTTTGTTGTTGTTGCTGAAATACATCATCTGTGGGAGCCCATTTTCACCATTTAATAAAGATAATTACGTCTACTTACAGTTCGGATTTTGATTATTTTTTCTTTCTTCTCAGTTTAAATCTCACAATTTTGTTTTCTTGCTTCCGCCATAATAATTTAGACTTTTTTCTTGCTTTTGCAAGTGTATAGCAGAATTTTGAGTTTGCCTTACAGCTCTGGGTTTATATCTCACGATTCTGACTTTTTTTCCTCTAAATTCTGAGCTTGTTTCTGCCACTGAATACAAAGTAAAAAAGGCAATTGCAACTTTGTCACAATGCACAATTCTGAGTTTATTTCTAACAGTTTTGAGCTTTTAACTCATAATTCTGAAAAAAAAGTCAAAATTGTAAGATAAAAAGGTACAATTAACTTTGTTTTTGATTTTGTGGCAAAAATGGCCTTCCGTAATAATCTCAGCTTAATTTTTTTAATTGGTCATTGGGATTTTGTAGCCAATCAACTGTGCTGTAAATGTCATGTGACTCACAGGAAATGACATCATGGCCGCACTGATCAGCTGTGATGTTGGCTCACTGACTCAATGTGAAAGTGCAATATTATATTTGTAGAGTATTTTTAGCTGTGTAGACTAGATCAAAAGTGTATTTAAATGTGACATCCTCCAGGACTGAACAGCAGAGACCAGCATTTATTTGAAAGAGAATATTTTGTAACATTATAAACATAACTTTTGAACTATTTCATGCATCTTTGTTTGATAAAAGTATTATTTGCTCATAAGTTTAATTTGCTCAAAAAGTATTATTTGCTCATAAGTTAAACATAAGACGTCCTCCTCATTATAAACAAAACATTTATTTAATCAAGCTCCAAAAACGGCTCGTTTTGGATCCAATGGGACAAGGTGACATCACCTAGCACCATTCATTTGCATAAACACGCCTCCAGATGAATACATGAGCATAGGCCCCGCCCACTGGAGTTCAGTCACTTAAAAAAAAAAGTGTTGTGTCGCGTCAAAAGCAAATAGAAATGACAATCACTGCGCTATCTTGTCTGCACTGGATACAGTGAACAGATGTGCGTTCACTTTCTGTCTGTCATCAGGACAAATGGAGTGAAAGAACGTTTGCGTTTGGTTTAAGCAGCTCGTTCACGTCTTTGTACAGATATCAGAAGGATCCCAGCGTAAGGAACAAGTGGACAGTTTATTTTTACTGGCGTCCCAGATTGTGTCAGGGGGTTTTGTTGTCTGGAAATAGCCGTTTAATTTGAATTATGTTTGTATTACACTCACAACATGCAATAGCAAGGGGGCGTTGGTTCTGTTTACTATGCAGTGACGTTAGCCAATCATAACAGCGGCTGATTACTGACTAGCCTTAAAGGACACGCCCCTTTTAAACACAGCTTGTTTTAGACAGAGGGTCAGAATGAGGGTTGAAAATAATCATTTTTCCACATAATTATTAGTATTACTATTTTTTTTGTGCAAAAAACTGTATTAACCTTATAAGTAAACCTCAAAGAACATATTAAAATGATAAAAACAAATCCTTGTCATGACCCCTTTAACACAACGTGGCGGATGCAAATTCAGATTAGCCTTTATTCCACCGTCTCTCTGCTCAAACGCACACCTACAGCTCGGCTGAAAGCGTCTTCCAGATCAATCATGGCTGGTATTTAGACTCTTCCCGCTCTCTTACATAATTCCTAATCCTGGCATTCAGCACAGACACGGGCCAGATTCACATTTACAGCGTCTGAATGAGGATCTGGAGCTCTTTTCACTGCTCTTCAGTGCTTTAGTTTGCAGCTATTGAACCAGATATTTCAGCTGTTTCTGCCTGAGCGCGTGTTTTAATCTTTTAATTGTTTTCATAAATCAGCTGCTGATATATATATATATATAGCATTTACTGATGAAGCCGTTCATGTACATTATCAGCTAGCGTACACTGTAAAGGGAACCTAAAGTGTATTTCCATGTGGAAACGTCTAAATAAGATACTTCATTCAAGACAAAAACGACTGAATCAACCTTTGATTCACTATTGTTACTGGTCAGATCAGATAGAAATAGCACATTTTAACTTATCTAAAGTTTCAAGGTATTTCAGTGATCATACTGAATCTGATTCGGGGCTATTTTATTTATGTCATTATAAGTTATATAGACTAGGGATGCACGATATATCGGCCACCATATCGGTTTCGGCTGATAAATGCTCATTTTTTCTGTTATTGGTATCGGCCCGATAAGAAAATTTGGCCGATATCTTAAAGCCGATAAATAATGCATTATTTCCTTCAGAGACACTTGACATGAGATGACTTGTTTGCATTATTTATGCATTATTTTATTTATTTGTAAGACTTTTTATGATGAAATTTGGTAATAGGAGAGTAACATTATTTTAACAACGTACACTGTTCAAACTAGGCTGCTTATGTTGAAGTGTTTGGGATGTGGCTTTTAATGATGAGACCTTTTTTATAATCAGGCTCTCAAAAAGTATATAAAAATTTGGATATAGATTTATCGGCCAACATATCGGTTATCGGCTTTCAAATAAAAAAAAATGATCGGTTATCGGTATCGGCCAAAATGTTCATATCGGTGCATCCCTAATATAGACATTATGTATGTTTTTTTTCCAATTCAAAATTCTTTAATTTTCTTTCATTTTATTTATTTACAGATAATAAATACATTTTATTTATTAATACATTTATTTTATTTTATTTACAGATAAATATAAAGTTTAAAAGAACAGAATTTATTTGAAACGGAAATCTTTTGTCACATTATAAACATCACTTTTTGAACAATTTCATGAATCTTTGCTTTATAAAAGTATTATTTTCTTTTTGTTTGACCCCTGATGAAGCTGATGCTAATATCTAGAGAGAGACTGATGGTCTATTTTATTTTATTTTATTTTTCCCTTAAAGTAATTTGGGTCAGTCCTTTTATTATATTCATACTACTAATATAATAAGGCAATATTCAGCAAGGATGCATTCAATTGATCAAAAGTAAAGACATTTACAATGTTACAAAAGATTTTCAGCAGAAGTAATGATGCTGATACTCAGCTTTGCATCACAGGATTAAATAATGTTTTACAATCTATTACAATAGAAAAGAGTTGTTTTAAACTGTAATAATATTTCACAATATTACTGTTTTTACTGTATTTCTGATCAAATAAATGCAGCCTTAGTGAACAGAAGAGACTTCGGGAACCAGATGAGTCCTCTGCACAATCTGACTCTGCTGCAGCCTAGAATTAAACTGCTGGTTTTGTCCGGCCAGAGGAGAACAGAACACTATTTCAACACAATATTTCTCTGTTTAATAATGTAAAGCTGCTTTGACACAATCTGCATTGTAAAAAGCACTATATAAATAATGGTGATTGAAATTTATATATTTACTTTTATTTCCCTGAAGCATATTCATTACTTACTACAAAATAAAGTCGAAAGAACACAGGCTGCAAGAAAGCAGGTCTGACAAATCAGTGGTTCACTTGACTTCTTTCAAAAACATTACAAATTTTACTGACTAGACAGTAACTGACAAGTTATTATATAGTGTTCAAATACTTAAAAGTACCTGTCAACAAATAATTACAAAGAAACAACATTTTTAAGTAGAAAAGATGATATAGTATTTTCTTGTAAAACATAAAACTGCAGTATTTTTGTTGTAATACAGTAATTTTTACAGTGTAGTATGTTAGGTTTATAGCTGTTTTTTAATGGAGTTACACTACAGTATTGTAAATAAGTATTTAAATCTTATACTGTGGCACAACGCAGTCTTGAGCATCTGAGACTGGAATGATCTGTTTTATAATGGAATATTATAAAGTCAGAGACTTTTTTCCTTTCATTGTCACACTTTAGAAAGTTCTTCAACACACACACACAGACACGTAAGCACACACACACACACACGCAAACGTGCACGCACGCACGCTCGCACGCACGCACGCACTCACACACACACACATGCGCACACACACACACTCTCACACACACGCACATACACACACACACACACACTCATGTTGTGTTTCCATGTTTTATGGGGACTCTCCATAGGCGTAATGGTTTTTATACTGTACAAACTGTATGTGCTATTGCCCTACACCAACCCTACCCCTAAACCTACCCCTTACAGGAAACTTTGTGCATTTTTACTTTCTCAAAAAAACTAATTCTGTATGATTTATAAGCTTGTTTCCTCATGGGGACCTC
>NW_015542379.1:416932-419215 GCF_001515605.1 Sinocyclocheilus anshuiensis
CGCACTCACACACACACACACACTCACTCACTCACTCACTCACACACACGCACAGCGCTGTCCCCTGTGTGGCAGCAGATTGAGGTTGATTTGAGCATCATTAATGATGGTGTGAGCAGCTCGCTGAGGACAGACGCGTTCCTTAAGTTTCCGTGACGTCAAGCGCTCCTGTCGCTAGCTCCTCCTGCTGGGACGGTGAGATGCTGTAAATGTGCTATTACCAAAATAAAGCATGAGAACGTCACGTACAGAGCGTCATTCTAGGCTGCTGAGTCCCGTATTGCTTGAACAGCAGGATTTGTTCATAGTTCCTGCCAATGTAGATTCGTTTGACTCGCTGATGTTCTTATGTAAGCAGTGTTTGCCAGTCTGCTTCGCCACTCAGAGCCTGTTATTATCCAGGACTTTGGTTTTCCGATGGCAGAAAGGCCAGTGTGAGTAATTAAAGAAGGCCATTTTTTATGACTTTTCTTTCTTGCGCTCAGATGCATGAGTTATCAAACACACTTAAAAAATTAAAGAATCAATCATAGTTCACATGCATAAATTAAAGCATTTATTCCTGAATCCATCAAACATTCAGAAGGCTTTAATATCTTTTCTCTCTCGTCTCTTGTGTTTGGATGGGATGCTCTACTGTTAGTTTAGATGAACAGCTGACAGAATAATTAGGAAACTCAAATCCTCATCTCATATGGAAATGCTGATGTGTATTTATCACAGTGAGGGCCTCAGTCTCTCCATCATGGCGACACAAACACTGTGTGTCAATATTAGTTTGTGTGTGCCGTTAAAGTCTTGAAGTGCTTGTCAGTCTTAAAAGGGATACTGTTTATTTATTCATATATATATATATAAAATGTAAATTTTTTTTTTTTATAACATATACTGTATTTTATATATTTACACACACACACACACACACACACACGTATATATATATATTGATATATATATTGTTAGCAAGAACAAATGTCAGAAAACTTTTTGATTTGTTTTGAATGGTTGTGATTGCAGAAATATGGTTTTTGCTTGACCACACTAACCAGACAAACTTTGATGTTTTGTTTTTTTGCAGCTCAGTTTCTATTAAAGCTCTTCTTTTTACTCTGAGGAGGAAGTGTTAAGTTCTGAACTGTACAATATGTTTTCATTATTCATCAAGCTCTTTTATCTGACGAGATCAATGAAGGTATGCTTCCTAATGCCTGCGCTCTCTCTGTGTCTCTGCAGCTCTTGACGTCCGTGTCCCAGAATCCCCTGCGGTGGCTCTGTTCGGGTCGGACGCCGTCCTCAACTGCTCTTTCTCGGGCGTCTCAGAGTTTAATCTGTCTGATCTGAGCGTGTTCTGGCAGCTCTCGGACACCAAGCGTGCCGTTCACAGCTTCTGGCAGAGCCGCGATCAGCTGAGCGATCAGGAGGAGCGCTTCTCCAACCGCACCAGCCTGTTCCAGGATCAGCTTGTGTCCGGAAACGCCTCGCTGCTGCTGAGGAGAGTGCGTGTGGCGGACGAGGGAAGCTACTCGTGTTTCGTCAGGGTTCAGACGTACGGCAGCGCAGCCATGCTGATGCAAGTCGCAGGTAACCAATCACAAATCACACAGGACATTCAACTTTTCAATTCAAGTTTATTTGTATATCGCTTTCCACGATGCAAATCGTTGCAAAGCAGCTTTACAGAAAATGTTAAGTTTCTACATTATATTTAGGAGTCGGTTATTAGTGGTGACTATGGCAGAAATGTACAGTAAGAATCATGCAGTTAGTTACAAATTACATGCAATCAAACAGACGGTGAACACTATTAGCAGCAATGATCATATGTTGTGATTAAACTTTGCGATTAAGCAAAATGTGGTAGTTTAAGTTGTTTCAGGGTTGGCATCATCTGAGGTCCTCTGAGGGGTTGGCATCATCAGAGTGTGTCTGAATCCCGAACGTTATCAGGAAGGCTATTCCAGAGTTTGGGAGCTAAATGTGAAAAAGCTCTACCTCCTTTAGTGGACTTTGCTATCCTAGGTACTACCAAAAGTCCAGAGTTTTGCGACCTTAGGGAGCGTGATGGATTGTAGCTCAGGGAAAATTATGAGATGATTGGCAAAAGTGTGGAATAATTAAGATTTTAAATGTTTTTGAAAAACTCTTCTGCTCACCAAGGCTGCATTTATTTGACCAAAAATAGTAAAAAAATGTGATATATTATTACCGTTTAAAACAGCTGTTTTCTCTGTGAATATCTGTTAAACTGTAATGTATTTCTGTGATGCGCAGCTGTATTTTCAG
>NW_015542379.1:419318-424838 GCF_001515605.1 Sinocyclocheilus anshuiensis
CAGAAATCACTCTAATATGCTGATTTGCTGCTCAAGAAACATTTATTTGAAATATAAATATATAATGTCTTTACTGTCGCTTTTCATCAATTTAATGCATCCTTATTTAAATAAAAGTATTAATTTGCTTTCCTTTTTTATATATTATGTATCCCATACTTTTGAATAGTAGTGCATCTGTTTCCACAAAAAATATTCAGCAGCACGACTGATAATAATCAGAAATGTTTCTGGAGCAGCAAATCAGCATATTAGAATGATTTCTAAAGCTCGTGACACTGAAGACTGGAGTAATGATGCTGAAAATACAGCTGCGCATCACAGAAATAAATTACAGTTTAACAGATATTCACATAGAAAACAGCTGTTTTAAATTATAATAATATTTCATATTTTTACAGTATGTTTGATCAAATAAATGCAGCCTTGGTGAGCAGAATATACTTTTTTATTCAAAAACAATATATATATATATATAAAAAATGTAATCATTCCAATCATTTGACCATTAATGCACATGCTAGTTTGTTCATATGCATTTATCAAATGTTATAGATTGTTGCTTTAAAGTTATGCTCTGTCCGCAGCATTTGTTGTCAAATAATAATTTTGACTTTTCACAGTTTTTTAAAGCAAACATCCCACTTACAGTAACTCACAGAGCCTTATATTTGTGTTAAAACATAACTTGAATTATTCAGTGATAATGGTGATTGTTTTCTATGTGTTAGGATAACTAAAAGCCTAAATAAAAAATATTTAATTTAATAATCATCATATAAAGTGAACGTGTGTCTTCAGAATACTTGGATTAAACCACTTGATTTATTATGTTTTATAAACTTTTTGAAGCATTTAATCAAGCTCAAAATATCTTAATTTGTGTTTGGAAGATGAACCAAACTCTTATGGGTCTGGAAGGACTTTGAGTGAGTGACTGATGATACGTTTTTCTGTCCAAATTCACAGCTAAATCAGCAAAGCACACTAATTAAGACACACACAGAAAAATAAATAAATAAATAAAATGTGCTAATTAATGTGCAAAAAAATACAAAATAAAAAAGTAGTTAACCTCACTAATTGACTGGTCGTTTGCTGGTGTGATTCTACCGTAAGCGCCTTATTGTTGCATTTTTTAATAAACTGAGAAACAAGTTTAAATAATTTTCTGTGATGATCGACATTATGCCACAGACGCTATCAATAGAGCTTAAGCCGTATTGAACCCGAGCGTTGCTTTAATCTAGAAAATCGACTGTCTACAGAATCTACTGCGCCTATAGAATACATATCATCTATATGAGACGGCAATCAGATATTTAGAACTGAAATATTATTGCTGGCAGTGCTGCAGGCCTCATTATGTACTGTATATGTACTTTACAGCAATGTGTGTTATTATGCATATGACATACAGTGTGTGATTGATGTTGTTGCACATCTTGAGGATTGTCATAAAATGCTTCTGCAAAGGCCCAGTAATGAGCACGATCATTTATATGCGATTCCCTGATCAATATCCAGTCGTATTGATTGTTGGGATTTGCTGTGATCAATGGCGCTCAGCTGGAGCTGCTATATGTGTTATTATTTTTATGGCTGAATGCACTCAGACTCACCGGAGTACATCATTATTTATGATCTATAGATGGCATTTTCCCATTCTCCTCTCTCTGTCTCGCCTTTCTCTTTCAATGCACTAAATTAAGTGATATTAATGCTCTGCGACTATGCTTCTGTACGTCTAATGAAGATTAAACAAAAACAATCGTGTCATTTTCACTCGTCTACATTATAATGCTTAATATTTATTAGCGGGATTATTTTGAGTTCACATTCAGAGTAAGAACTGTAGTGGTTTCTTGTTCTGGAGATTTTCAATTAGCACCACGGATGTGTGTCGTCTGTAATCGTTATATTCTCATACATGGTTTATGTGACACTTAAAGGACTAGCTCACCTAGAAGTGATCACTGTCATTGTTTACTCTCCTCGTGTCATTATAAACCTGTGTGAGCTTGTTTCTTCCGAAAGAAAGATGTTTTGAAGGATGTTAGTAACTGAAACGTTTTGGTGACCATTGAAATCAACAAAAAACCCAAACAAACAAACAAAAAAAACTTTATCAAACTATCTTTGTTACGCAGAAGAAAGAAGAAAGTCATAAAAGTTTGAATGATCTTTTTCCTGAAAATGCTAGTTAATTTTATTGCATTGGACTAAAACGCACTGACTTTGCTCACATAGGCTATAACAACTTTCCACAAAAACGGATTTATTATTATTATTATTATTTTTAATATTATCCCCCCCCACCTTGTTACGCTTGTTGTGTTCCCAGTCAACACATTGTGTAACAAGGTGGGGGTTTGATTTGCCCCATACCTTATATTATATTACGCATACCATATTGCGTGAGTACCGACAAGCTGCATCAGAGCCAAATAACGCATTTCAAAATTAAATTATTTTGAAATAATTTTTCAATGATTGAAAATGACCGATATTGAAAATGCTTAATATCAGCACTGATAATCGGCCAGGCTAGACTTAAGTCAGTTATGATGTTCTTTGGTAATGTAAATGTTCTTTACTAGTTTTGAATAACTAAGGGAATGTAACCGTTTGATTAACTGCTCGTCGTCAAACATTTCAAGAACATTCTTCCTCTCCTGAAAGATTTGCGCACGTATACGTCTCTGTCTCCTCAGCGCCATCACAAGCCCCTGCTGGCAACTCCTAACCACTTGAGAGACCTCTCGAGCTGTCTTAAAGAACTGGGAGAGGAAGAGTGATTCTTAGCTTTAAGAAATTTGATAACTTGCTTTTATACTTAAGTTTGAAAGTAGGAGTAAATTTAATGAATTCTCAGCACTTAAGACTAAAATGGCACTTTGAGAAGCTTGATAAATATGGGCCCTGGTCTTGAGTTGAGAGTCAGACAGCAGCTAGAGGTTATAAAGTCTTCTTGGCATCAGTTCCGCCGACCCCACAGCCGTCTGATTGCTTGTCCAGTGCCTAACTCTTGTGTTTGCTGAATGGAGATTGTCTGTGGGAATAAGGCGGTCTCGGGCTCCCTGCGTGTGCGCGCTCGAGGGATGACGGCGCTGATTTCTTCATCACCCCAACACAAACACTTTACGAGCGGCCCGTTTCCCAGAAGCCTCCCCGCCTGTGGTGTGGCGTCCCTGCTGAGGTGCGTGTCAGCAGACGATTTCCATCTGATCTTGAGCAATGTGTGTTTTATGCTAAGCTCCTAGAATGTAATTAACAATTTAATGGGAATCATGTCGAGCCGGTCCCCGGGTGAAGGCAGCGGTAGATCGAGGAGTTTTTATAAGTGTGTCTCTGAAGGGAACTGACTGTCTAAAGAAAACGTTTTGATGGCATTTTCTTTTTGTCTTCTAAGCAATGCCTAATACAGTGATGTTTCTGAGCACAGCTCTGCTTTGTGTTACCGCTGTGTTTCTGCTATGAATTGGCATTTCCATCCAGTCCATCTGATGCTTTTGTTCAGACCAATGTAAAAAAATATATTTAAATTAAATAATATTCAAATGATTTTGTTATTTAAAAAAAAATGTAATTATATAAAAAATATATATACAAATGTAAATCAAACTGAAATTGAATTTAAAAATATTGGTTTAAATAATTAATATAAAGAATTATAAATAAAATGTAAATTATATATATATTTCAAACAATGGTTGAAAAGTGAGTTTTGTCTTTATATACAGCTATTTGTTTTTTGTCAAAACTTAAACTGTAAACTTTTTTTTTTACCATGTTATGGTTTAGGATGTTATGTTGTTTTAGTGTTTTTTGTGTGCTATTTGTAGTTTTTATTAATATTTTGAAGTAGCTTTTATTTTTATATTTTATGTTTAAGTAATTTTGTTATGTATTTTTGTAATTTTTATTTATTAATATTTTTATTTTACTATTAAGGTTTAATTTATTTTTGTTTTGGTTTTAGTTTAGTGTTTTTGTGTGCGTGTGTGTGTGTGTGTTTGTGAGTGTGTGTGAGTGTGTGGTGTGAGTGTGTGTGTGTGTGTGGTGTGAGTGTGTGTGTGTGTGTGGTGTGAGTGTGTGTGTGTGTGTGGTGTGAGTGTGTGTGTGTGTGTGGTGTGAGTGTGTGTGTGTGTGTGGTGTGAGTGTGTGTGTGTGTGTGGTGTGAGTGTGTGTGTGTGTGTGGTGTGAGTGTGTGTGTGTGTGTGGTGTGAGTGTGTGTGTGTGTGTGGTGTGAGTGTGTGTGTGTGTGTGGTGTGAGTGTGTGTGTGTGTGTGGTGTGAGTGTGTGTGTGTGTGTGGTGTGAGTGTGTGTGTGTGTGTGTGTGTCTGTCTGTGTATGAATGTGAGTGTGAGTGTGTGTGTGTGCGTGTGCGTGTGCGTGAGTGTGTGCGTGACTGTGTGTGGTGTGTGTGTGTGTATGTGTGTGTGTGTCTGTGTCTGTGTCTCTGTGTGAGTGTGAGTGTGTGTGTGTGCGTGTGCGTGTGAGAGTGTGTGTGTCTGTGTGTGTGTGTGTGAGAGTGTGTGTTTGTGTGTGAGTGTGTGTGCTTGAGTGTGTGTGTGTGTGTATGTGTGTGTGTGTCTGTGTCTGTGTCTCTGTGTGAGTGTGAGTGTGTGTGTGTGCGTGTGCGTGAGTGTGTGTGTGACTGTGTGTGTTGTGTGTGTGTGTATGAGTGTGTGTGTATGTGTGTGTGGGCGCATCACTGATTTGTTGACTCCTCCCTCTTTTTGTGACAGGCATCAATGTATCTTGCTGCTAGTAAGATACAATCTTGTTTTTCACCTAATAAATACTGAAGTTGTGTTTTATTTTTTTTGTACATTTTGAAGTCAGGGCAAAGTACTTCAAATTTGGGATACAATGTGTTTCTAATGTGTTGATAGTTGGGGCAGCTCTGTGAGTACAGCAAGGGCAGATGCGGCTCTCTCTGGGCAGCCAGTGCTGTGGATATCTGCCCATCTCTATGGTCAGAGTGTGATTGCTCAGTCTGTACCTCGTCATCTGTCTTCTTAATTTACAATCTTGCACTGTACTCAGATATTCTGCAGCTGTGTAATCTCTGTTTAGGGCCAAATAACATTCAAGTTTACTTAGTTTTTCTGTTGTTTCAGTCTAATATGTTAGATAATTTTCTTTTTGTGCTTTTATAATTTGGTTGGGCCGGATTTCGTGGATGAATATTTCAGTGTCCTGATGCTGGATGTTGTTAGTCATGCTAGTTTGTTTCTGCAGCTTCAGGAGCATCTGAATCAGGGGACTTTTTTCAGTGTTCTCTCTCTCTCTCTCTGTCTCTCTCGGTCCATCGCAGCTCCGTTCTCCAAGCTGCTGGTCACCTGGGGCCCAGAGTCGGCCCTGAAGCCCGGCGATGCGGTGGCCCTCAGCTGCGTTGCGTACGGAGGTTATCCTGAGGCAGAGGTGCTCTGGCAGGACGGAGCTGGACACAATCTGACCCACAACGTCACCGTCTCACAGGTGGCCAATGAGGAGGGTCTGTTCAGCGTGAAG
>NW_015542379.1:425340-484409 GCF_001515605.1 Sinocyclocheilus anshuiensis
AAGAGCGTCCTGACGGTGATCCTGGAGCCCAGCAGCACTTACAGCTGCAGACTGAGCCAGCCGCTGCTGGGAGAAGAAGCACAGGCGTCTGTCACCATCAGCGGTGAGAACAAACAGCACTAATGTTCATTCTGAGACTGTGATACTGATGACATACTGTTATCATTTTCCTCACACGATCTATCGTAGGACTTTATGAATCCCCACTGCTGTGATACTTAAAGTGCTCCTCTCTATGAAAAAGAGCAGCGTGAACATTCTGCTAAATATCTTCTTTCGTGTTCCACGCAAAGGCAGCGCTCATTTCTGCGTGCACTTTCCCTCTAAGATCCTCAATGTTTTTACAATCGGAAGTCAATTAAAATCTCCGCCGCGATGGCTTCGTGGACTTCCCTCATCTATTTCTCATCGCCGAACCCAAACAGTGAGAAAATAATAAATGGTTCAGTTATGGTCCAATAAGCATCGCCGTCATTGTTAAATGAGAAAGTGGATGATTGCTTCTTTGAAATGGGAACGGTCATTCTGTGCTTAGATGAAGACCTAACACTGCATGCTAACACGTGTCTGTTCAGAGGATATTTAATGTATAATGTACAATTCCAGTGAGATTTCACAGTACGTTCTGACGGATGAAGGTCAGGTTGTGCAGCAAGCACCTGTGCTGTGAACCTCAGCCGTCCGTGGATCATCCTTAGCCTTTACTTGTTAGTAAACAAGCGTCAGAATCCGTGTGCGAGCCGAGGGATCACGCCGACCTTATTTGATATGAAAATGCATTTGTTTACAGCAGCTGCTGTATGCTCAACAACTGTGGTAATTAATATTGACCTAGCCGAGTTTGCTTGTTTTTCTACAGCAAACAAGCGCAAAACCAGGATTCGCTTTGAAACAAAACACGCCGATCAGAAACACTTCGGCAGACAGATGCATTTCTGTAACTATTTATTGCAAAACCTGAAGAGTTTTTAAAGCATCCGCCGTTTGAAATGAAATGGAAAACAGGCCTTTTGGTGACATTAGATGACACATCATTAAAATAAAAAGTAAATATGAAATGATTTCTTTATTTAATGGCTATTGCACGGTAAAACTGTGCTGCCATATGCAGTCATTCGTGGAAAAAAAAGAGTTATTGAATAAAAGAAAAGTCCTTTGTATCTCAATAGGAGCTCAGAACGTCTTTCTAAGTGAGACATTTAGGACTTTCTATAACCGAGGAGAGGAAAATCTGTTTAGTATTCAAAAGAGAGTTTTCTGGAAGAAGACGAGAAGAGTCCAGCAAGCCCGTTAAAATGTCACACTTCTCTCCAAATTCCCAATGAAAAATTAGAAAGTAATGCAGACATGCCCCGAAATGAATGAGAGAGGCGGAGAGAGAGAGAGAGAGAGAGGAGTGGAAACAGATGTCTGTGAAGGTTGAGAAAGAGAAAACGAAGTGTCTGGATGCGTTCTGAGGTCAGAGGAACTTCATCTCAATCTCAATTAGCCACAATGTAATTCATCAATTAGCTTCTGTCTGTCATTCACTTCTGCTGCTCGTTTGAGACACGGAGGGTTTGTGGAGATGTTTATTCGTTGCAGAAGTAAACATGCTTTTGTATGCTGTGTAAGTAAAAGCATTAATGCCGGTTTCACGCATTTAAACATCAAACATTTGCGTAAAAACTGATGATCATGTTGTCCCGCATTATTTGAGAATGTTTTAATGGAAATATATCTGACTGTCTGTGAGGAGTTCACATGGTCAGTGCTCGTATTTAATTAGTGGTCTAGAATGTACATATGTTCATTTTGATATAAATTTTTTTTTGATATTTTAAATTTTTTTTATTTAATTTTAATAATTAATTTATATATTTTTTTATAAAAAAGCAAATATAAACATATGCAAATATTAAAATGTAATGAAAATAATCCCATTTATAAAACTATATAACATTTTATTATTTATTAAAATAATTTTATTGAGATCTCCCATGTATTTTTAGACCCCACTGTATGGATAGACTGTGTTTTTAATCATAATTAATTTTAACATTAAGCTTTATTGATGACACACCGATGAACTAAAACGATGAAATATTGTCGACCTCTGGTCAATATATACAGCTGCTGACAGACGTGGCTCAAAGCTTCTCTCTGTTTCCCTCGCATCATTTCCTCTGGCACGACTGCGCTGTCGTTTCTGATCACAGCGGACACAGTACCGCGGTAAGATCTGAGCTCTGCACGAACTCACCGTTACGTGAGGATGCTTCTGGGTTAATCTGCAGCTATCGACCTTGAGCTGGTGTAAGAAAGAGCTGCGAACTCTGAGAGAAAGTAAGAAGACTTACAGACGGAGAGAGCGAATGATGAGCGGACCTCTGACTCCAGAGGCAGGAGCTAAAGAGTTAACACAGGAGACGAGCGCTTCTCGGGTGTTCTGGCTGATTCCTCGCTTTCTTTCAGAATCAGAATCAGAAAGAGCTTTATTGCCAAGTGCGTTCACACACATAAGGATTTTGTCTTGATGTTAGGAGCTTCTGGTACAGCAGTTACTTTTCTAACTTCTGATGTCTCTGTCAGCACAATGGCCTCGCTTTAAAAGTCCTTCCATGTGTCAGCAGCTCAGAGAACGCAGGCGTGTGTGTGTGTGTGTGTGTGTTACATCATCACTGTCCGTCTCTCTTTGCTGCCACAGCACTCTGGGTAAAAGCTGTGAGAGAGATATAGAAAGAGACCGAGAGAAGGAGAGAAAAGTGCGAGCAGTTGGGAGGGAGCGGGAGCAGAAACTCGGATGCTTAGAAACGTAGCCATGGTGATTTTGCAGTGAATAATGTAGCCATGGCGATGTTGCCGTGGCGACTGTCTAGCACTGATGAACTGCTGCTGATGTCACTACAGAAATGGTTATGGGATGTTGCAGCGAAAATCCTCGTCTTATTCCGCGATCCAGTTTAACGTGATCTAGCGCTGTGCCAGCAAGTCATTAGATGAGTTAGATGTGCGCACATTTTGAATGCACTGAAAAATATATATTTTTTATTTTATTTTCTATTTCTATTCTATTTTTTTCCCCCAGAAATTTCTAGTAAATTTACAATTAATTATAAAAGAAATGGCAAGTAACACTTAATTAATGCAAAATGTTGACAATTTTCAATTCATTATATAATATTATTTATAAATAATGAAATGTATGTAAAATTAAGATATTTGATTATAATAATATTTTCAGATGTTCAGTAATTTTCAATATATTATCTTTTAAACAATTTTCACTCAGAAATTGCTAATAATAATAATAATTATTATTATTATTATTATTATGGATTCTCTTTTAAACAATTTTCATGCTAATAATAATAATAATAATAATAATAATAATAATAATAATTATTATTATTATTATTATTATTATTGTTATTATTATTATTATTATTATGGATTTTCTTTTAAACACTTTTCACTCAGAAATTGCTAGTTCATTTCACAAATAATTACAAAGACATGGCAAGTAACATGTTGAATTAAACATGAAATTTTCAAGTAGAAATAAATAAAATAGTATTTTCTTGCATGATGAATGTTTTGTTCGGTGAAAAAGCAATGCATAATAAAAATGCATTATTAATAATCAAACAAATATTATGATCATACATTTGAAATCTAAAGCATCTTCCTCAGAGGCTACAACTTTATTTTCACTGTAAAAATGATTTTCGTGGATGTAAATAATACAAAGATTACTGGAGCATGTTTTACAAGAAAATACTTTCAGTTTTTCTTCTTCAAAATGTTTCATTCAGTGTGATATTTACCGTTTCTTTGTAATTATTTGCTAAATTTACTAGCTATTTTTATTTACTATAGCTGAGTGAACATTGTTTCTACAGCATTCTCATTTCAATGTATTTTTCTCAAATTTAACAGAAATTGACAGTTTTATTCTCTTAAACGTGTGGGATGGCTACTGTATTTACAGTAGCGTTTTTTTCCATATTGAGATTTTTCACGTGCATTCGATTCACAATTTAGATTATATCATACTTTCTATCACAAGCATACTTTCGGTCTTAATTCATGCCTTATTCACAAAACTATTAAAAGCAGGCAATATCATATTTTATTAAAAACTATTTTTGTGATTTTTTTTTTTTTAGGGGTTGGCGTTTTAGTGTAGAGATGAAATGATGGAGAGCATTATTATTGCACATACATCCAGATGCACATTTACAGTGTGTGCATAATTATTAGACAAGTTGATATTCAGATCTTTTTTTTCCAAGCACATTTTACCAGTTCCAAACCACATCAATCTTAATAAGTACTATTAATTGTGTATTTAATCATTTAGAAGTGATATATAATTGTCCATGAAGGTTTGGAATTGGTAAAATGTGCTTAGAAAAAAATATGATCAGAATATCAATTTGCCTAATAATTATGCACGCACTGTAGTATCTTAAAGAAGCGATCCAGGACCTCTGGCATGCAGAACCAGCTTTACAGTAAAACTGCATGTAAATTGCATTTAGCACCGCATTTTATTTATTTATTTTTTTTGGTGTGTTTGCATTGTTTTGCATAATTGGTTTAGTGAATGGAGTGCTAAAACAGTGCAGATGGTGAAAATAAACATTGGGTGCAATTCACTGGTGGTGAATTTCCCCCTCTGCGTCAGCCTTTTCATTCTCTTTTATTATTATTTTATTTCCTATCTTTCTCCTCCTGCTGTTTTTCATCTCTTCCTTTCAATCTATATTTTACTTTCTCACACACGCACACACACACACACACACACACACACACTAAACCCATGGCTCATATTTACGTATTTATGCTCGGCTTGATAACCCTTCAATATTTCACTCTAGTGTTAGTGGAAAGATTACATCACTGTGTTTCTCTCTGCATTATCATCTGGTCCTCCTCTTGTCCCAGCAAACATTGCTACCTGACAGAGCCGGGCCGAGCTCACAGTAGCCTAAAGAGACAAGTAAGCAGGCAGAAAGAAAATGAGAGAGCGAAACAGAGAGTGAGAGAGAATTGATAGTGGCAAGAATGAAACCCTTTATTAGTCCTTGTCTCCTTCTCTTCCTCACCGGTCTAAATTGAATGTAATTAGCACATGCATTGGTAGGAGAAACAGCAATCTAAATGAGTGTGTTGTTCAATCCTGCTTCTTGATGGAGCCTGTATTCATTACTGTCGCAGACGCAAACAGCACTTTTCACAGTGAACACCAGCCTGATTGGCCTGGTCACGAGATCACGCTGCTAAACAGCCCAAACACACACAGACACACAGGCTAGTTCAACACCAAAAAACCTTATGCCAACGCTGGATCCGTGTGTTAAACCTGGTGGTTAGGGATGTAACGGTATTATCAATATCGTGATATCGCGATAGCAAAACTGTCTTGATATTATCGTGGTCACATGAGGGTATGAAACGATAGGTCTTCCGGGCAAAAAGTGTAGTTTTTAGAATATATTTAAACTTCTTATTCTAACATAAAAGGTCTTTAAAGTTGTGATTTGGGCCATTATGCTTTGGCACAGTATCTGTCAAACAATATGGCTTAATCCCTTCATCAAGTCTGTTTTCGTTGCGTGTTTCAAAGTGAAGCGTGCACGTTATTAAGACCATCAGCTCGTGATCTGGTGTTTTCCGTGTTGCACGTGCTGTGAGTTTAGCACTCGTTTGGGAACGCAACGGCCACCAGTTATGCTTTATTTTTGCAGCAGATGATTACAGAGTTTCACTAGATTTGTAGTGATTCGTGTGTTTGTAAGCCTGTTTTCACTGAAGCTGAAGTTTTCCGTCAAAATAAAAGCTTTAACGTGCAGTATGAATTGCTGACAGCTAGCGGTTTAAATGCAGTCCAGATTCAAAATATCTCTTTCAAGTGTAGAAATTAGGAAATAAGTATTGTAATTTCCCTACTTCCGGCTTCGCTACCGTTCGGACGTTCTGGCTTACTGCTCTGTGCTTTGCTCACTATTTCTGTACTTTTCTGTGATTTTTCTAAGACTTTAACTTCATCAGATCAGCACAGTGCTCAAACAACACATTTTTGGCACAAACACTAAAACTAAAAACTCTTCGGGACTGGAATAATACTACGAAAAGGAAGACTTTGCCTCCCACTGCCAGCAGCTTACATTCCGGAGACGGGAAAACACAGCTGCCTACATTCAAACAGAAGAGAAATAAAATGCCTCCTGTTGAATCTACTTGCTGCATGAACTGCCACAAACTTCTACAAAGGATTGCGGTTCTTGAAACAAAGTTACTTTCTGGACTTCCAAAACAGGTGCTTGCATGATGAATGTTTTGTTCGGTGAAAAAGCAATGCATAATAAAAATGCATTATTAATAATCAAACAAATATTATGATCATACATTTGAAATCTAAAGCATCTTCCTCAGAGGCTACAACTTTATTTTCACTGTAAAAATGATTTTCGTGGATGTAAATAATACAAAGATTACTGGAGCATGTTTTACAAGAAAATACTTTCAGTTTTTCTTCTTCAAAATGTTTCATTCAGTGTGATATTTACCGTTTCTTTGTAATTATTTGCTAAATTTACTAGCTATTTTTATTTACTATAGCTGAGTGAACATTGTTTCTACAGCATTCTCATTTCAATGTATTTTTCTCAAATTTAACAGAAATTGACAGTTTTATTCTCTTAAACGTGTGGGATGGCTACTGTATTTACAGTAGCGTTTTTTTCCATATTGAGATTTTTCACGTGCATTCGATTCACAATTTAGATTATATCATACTTTCTATCACAAGCATACTTTCGGTCTTAATTCATGCCTTATTCACAAAACTATTAAAAGCAGGCAATATCATATTTTATTAAAAACTATTTTTGTGATTTTTTTTTTTTTAGGGGTTGGCGTTTTAGTGTAGAGATGAAATGATGGAGAGCATTATTATTGCACATACATCCAGATGCACATTTACAGTGTGTGCATAATTATTAGACAAGTTGATATTCAGATCTTTTTTTTCCAAGCACATTTTACCAGTTCCAAACCACATCAATCTTAATAAGTACTATTAATTGTGTATTTAATCATTTAGAAGTGATATATAATTGTCCATGAAGGTTTGGAATTGGTAAAATGTGCTTAGAAAAAAATATGATCAGAATATCAATTTGCCTAATAATTATGCACGCACTGTAGTATCTTAAAGAAGCGATCCAGGACCTCTGGCATGCAGAACCAGCTTTACAGTAAAACTGCATGTAAATTGCATTTAGCACCGCATTTTATTTATTTATTTTTTTTGGTGTGTTTGCATTGTTTTGCATAATTGGTTTAGTGAATGGAGTGCTAAAACAGTGCAGATGGTGAAAATAAACATTGGGTGCAATTCACTGGTGGTGAATTTCCCCCTCTGCGTCAGCCTTTTCATTCTCTTTTATTATTATTTTATTTCCTATCTTTCTCCTACTGCTGTTTTTCATCTCTTCCTTTCAATCTATATTTTACTTTCTCACACACGCACACACACACACACACACACACACACACTAAACCCATGGCTCATATTTACGTATTTATGCTCGGCTTGATAACCCTTCAATATTTCACTCTAGTGTTAGTGGAAAGATTACATCACTGTGTTTCTCTCTGCATTATCATCTGGTCCTCCTCTTGTCCCAGCAAACATTGCTACCTGACAGAGCCGGGCCGAGCTCACAGTAGCCTAAAGAGACAAGTAAGCAGGCAGAAAGAAAATGAGAGAGCGAAACAGAGAGTGAGAGAGAATTGATAGTGGCAAGAATGAAACCCTTTATTAGTCCTTGTCTCCTTCTCTTCCTCACCGGTCTAAATTGAATGTAATTAGCACATGCATTGGTAGGAGAAACAGCAATCTAAATGAGTGTGTTGTTCAATCCTGCTTCTTGATGGAGCCTGTATTCATTACTGTCGCAGACGCAAACAGCACTTTTCACAGTGAACACCAGCCTGATTGGCCTGGTCACGAGATCACGCTGCTAAACAGCCCAAACACACACAGACACACAGGCTAGTTCAACACCAAAAAACCTTATGCCAACGCTGGATCCGTGTGTTAAACCTGGTGGTTAGGGATGTAACGGTATTATCAATATCGTGATATCGCGATAGCAAAACTGTCTTGATATTATCGTGGTCACATGAGGGTATGAAACGATAGGTCTTCCGGGCAAAAAGTGTAGTTTTTAGAATATATTTAAACTTCTTATTCTAACATAAAAGGTCTTTAAAGTTGTGATTTGGGCCATTATGCTTTGGCACAGTATCTGTCAAACAATATGGCTTAATCCCTTCATCAAGTCTGTTTTCGTTGCGTGTTTCAAAGTGAAGCGTGCACGTCATTCAGACCATCAGCTCGTGATCTGGTGTTTTCCGTGTTGCACGTGCTGTGAGTTTAGCACTCGTTTGGGAACGCAACGGCCACCAGTTATGCTTTATTTTTGCAGCAGATGATTACAGAGTTTCACTAGATTTGTAGTGATTCGTGTGTTTGTAAGCCTGTTTTCACTGAAGCTGAAGTTTTCCGTCAAAATAAAAGCTTTAACGTGCAGTATGAATTGCTGACAGCTAGCGGTTTAAATGCAGTCCAGATTCAAAATATCTCTTTCAAGTGTAGAAATTAGGAAATAAGTATTGTAATTTCCCTACTTCCGGCTTCGCTACCGTTCGGACGTTCTGGCTTACTGCTCTGTGCTTTGCTCACTATTTCTGTACTTTTCTGTGATTTTTCTAAGACTTTAACTTCATCAGATCAGCACAGTGCTCAAACAACACATTTTTGGCACAAACACTAAAACTAAAAACTCTTCGGGACTGGAATAATACTACGAAAAGGAAGACTTTGCCTCCCACTGCCAGCAGCTTACATTCCGGAGACGGGAAAACACAGCTGCCTACATTCAAACAGAAGAGAAATAAAATGCCTCCTGTTGAATCTACTTGCTGCATGAACTGCCACAAACTTCTACAAAGGATTGCGGTTCTTGAAACAAAGTTACTTGTTACCAAAACAGGCAGAACACTCAGCAGACCGTCATCACGGACCCCCTCAGCATACAGCCGGTGATGTGAATCTAGTGAATCTCAACAGTTTATACCAAGTGTAGAGGAACAAGCCGAAAATGATCATCACACTAATCGATGGCACAAACAGGGAGCGAGACCCAAAGGCACTAGAGACATCAGATTGTCACGAGTTTCTCGTATTGCTGCCGTAGCATCCTCTACCCCAGATACGGCTATGACAAGGCTTGTGAATACCGGTATTCTACCACCCCCTATACATCTTGAGAACAGATTTGAAGCATTAATGAACACGGGTGAGGAATCCCCAAATGTGATTGAACATGTATCGGATCAGCCAGAAGCTAACATCGCTACTAACAGGCGCTCAAGGTCGAGCAGACAGCGGCATTCAGCTCAGAGCGCAGCCGAACCCAGGACTCTGATAGTGGGCGACTCTATTATCAGAAACATACATGCTGCTTTCCTATTCATATTAATTTTCATTTATTTTACAGTGCAATTGTTTTACAATATATGGCTATTACTGTAATTGTTGTTATTATTATTATTATATTCTAATTTGTTTGGCTTCCTAAAACACCAGTGTGAATGTAATTTAGACTGAGACAGTATATAACAAATAAAATTAGGGTTGAGTCCCCTTTAAAGTTCAGGAACAAGTCAATTCACCGTCTTTTTTCTGACTTAAATTTTCTTAGTTAAAAACATGGGTTGGAGCTCTTAATTTTGAACTCTCAAAGTGCATTAAATAGAAGAATTTAACTTTAAAATGTACACAATTTTTATTTTTTTTCCAATTCTTAATTTGTCTTTTTTTTTTATCACAATAAATATCATACCGCGGACTTCATATCGCAATATTATCGTATCGTGAGATTTTGATATCGTTACATCCCTACTGGTGGTGTTTGTTGCACCAGTGTGAACCAGGGTTCACAACTAGCACACACAATATTCAGCAGCACAACTGTTGTCAACATTGATAATAATCAGGAATGTTTCTTGAGCAGCAAATCAGCATATTAAGAATGATTTCTGAAGGATTCATCCAAATGTTTACATTATATAAAACAAATAGTTTTATATTGTAATGTATTTTTTATTTGATTAATATTGCAAAGCTTCATGGGATGATCAAAGTTAATTTCCTTATAAAAGATGTTACTCACACTAGTACACTAGAACTCACAGTAGTACTCTAGTACCCACACTTGTACACTGGTACTTTAGTACACTGGAACACTATAACTCACACTAGTACTCTAGTACTCACACGAGTAGTCTAGTACCCACACTAGTACACTGGTACTCTAGTACACTGTAACTCACACTAGAACTCTAGTACTCACACGAGTATGTTAGTACACTAATTCTCCCACGATTACTCTAGTACCCACACTAGTACACTGGTACTCTAGTACACTGGAACACTATAACTCACACTAGTACTATAGTACTCACACGAGTAGTCTAGTACCCACACTAGTACACTTGTACTCACACTAGTATTCTAGTACTCACACGAGTACTCTAGTACCCACACTAGTACACTAGTACTCTAGTACACTGTAACTCATACTAGAACTCTAGTACTCACACGAGTATGTTAGTACACTAATTCTCCCACGATTACTCTAGTACCCACACTAGTACACTGGTACTCTAGTACACTGGAACACTATAACTCACACTAGTACTATAGTACTCACACGAGTAGTCTAGTACCCACACTAGTACACTTGTACTCACACTAGTATTCTAGAACTCACACGAGTACTCTAGTACCCACACTAGTACACTGGTACTCTAGTACACTGTAACTCACACTAGTACTCTAGTACTCACACGAGTATGTTAGTACACTAATTCTCCCACGATTACTCTAGTACCCACACTAGTACACTATGGCTGTGTTCGAAATGCCATACTATCATACTACTCTTACTATTTCTGCAGTATCCAGTATGCATACTGTGCATAGTATGCAAACTTTCTCAATGCATGGAATACCCGGATGACCTACTATATTTGCCAGAATCTGCTAAATATACCTCAAGTACACTGAAATCAGTACAGAAGATGTGTTTGGAATGGCATACTACCATACAACTCCTACTATACCACAGTATTCTATATGTATACTGTGAAAAGTTTGTGAATTTTATGTATGCATGGAATTCCCGGATTATCTACTACATTTACTGAAATCTGATGTATGCATCTGAAGACACTGCATGGGATACTGTTTCCGACAACTCAAAGTGCTCCATGTGGTGTTTCATCTTCAAATGCATGAGTAAACTGGAGGCGGGGAATAGTAATTATAAATGTAACACTTTTATATGTACATATATACAGTACATGTTGCTGTAAACTAAACACTATTACTGTGTATCTGAAAACAATATCGTTAGTAGAACATAAATTGTACTTTAATCTCTACGGTTTCCAATCAAATCAAATGACGTCACCTTTATTTCTATAGTGCTTAATACAATACAGATTGCTTCAAAGATATACAAAAAATATAATATTGTGGTAATATAATATATAAATAACATATATAAATAAAAATAATATTTCAATTACACAATTCAATCACACAATTTCAAACACAATTCAATTCCGCTGTAAAGCAGCCCTAAAAAGAAACGGCGTGTATATTTTCTCTAAGTACAAATAACCCGATTTATTCGCAGAGGCTATTTACATGAACTCCGCCCACCAATGCTTGGCTGCGATAAACAGCATTGCAAAAGACGCACGTTTATCTGTAGTATCATTGGCGTAGTGAGTAAAATCCACCTTTTGCCAAACCCGTTCTTCTCCTTTCCACATGACATATCAGATTGGAGAGGCATTTATTTTCAATAAAAATAAAGGAAATATTTGAAAAGTGGAAATAAAACAGCATATGAACCCTTATTAACAAGCCTTTGTAAAAAGAATGGTTAGCACATTCATTTGTAAGGTAACAGCCTTGACAGCTGTGCTGAATTAATGTTCAGGGTTTGTCATGTGACAGCACTGTAGCATACTACTCTGAAACATTATGTGTTGCTTATTGTATACTGTTTCACACATTATTCTTAAAAAATAGTAGGCAGTATGCACTGTGTACTGGGCAGTAAGCTAGTGTGCCATTTCAAACACAGCCTATAACTCACACTATAGAACTCACACTATAGTACTCACACTAGTACTCTAGTAATCATATGGGTACATTAGTATTCTAGTACTCACACAAGTACTCTAGTACCCACACTAGTACACTGGTACTCTAGTACTTACACAAGTACACTAGAACTCTAGTACTCACACTAGTACACTGGTACTCACTCTAGTACTCTAGAACTCACACTAGTAATCCAGTACTCACATGAGTGCACTATAACTCTAGTACTCAAACTAGTACTCTAGTACTCACACGATTACACTAGAACACTAGTACCCACAATCATACACTAGTGCTCCAGCGAGTGTGGCAGTGTCTTCAGCTGTGAGTAGTGTTTTCTCACCAGCCTTTAATTCTTGACTTTCTGAGTGGAGTGTGTAATAATTCCCATAACAAACGGCAGTGCCAAAACATATTGTACCTCTCATTAGTTTAGCAGTTTGGCTGCTAATGGGACTCGTGTCATTGGTAAAGGTGAACGGCAAGTAATAGTTGTATAATCAGTCTATAATTGTAACCGATCAATTGTTGGTAAAGGAGTCGTTCTCATTCAAGCACATAGCATGGCGGTCATTTCAGTCGTCGTGGGTCTTCTTTCTGAAAACACGCTTTTACTTGAGCTTAGATTTTGTATTGTTATTTAGTGTTATTGTGAACATCAGTTGAGTCTGTGTGTGTGTGTGTGTGTGTGTGTGTGTGTGTGTGTGAAATCCTGTTTGGAGTCATCTGCCTCAGCTCAGCGATATAAAATCATTTTAGTTTCAACATTTTTAGGGAACACTAAACAGAGAATAGCCTGATCTATACCCTCTGAAAGCTTCTTGTTCACTTCTTTACATCCTGTTCCTCCCTGCGACACACACACCCTAATGACTGCCACCTCCATAAACTGCTTTTGTTCTGGCCTGTGAAGAACTCTACATCATCGTCTTCTTGTGCGAAACAACATTGTGTTTGTGCTTAATGTAGTTGCAATTAGATGCCTGGAAATGAAGTTGCTGTGAGCTCTTCCACTTTACTCCAGAGGCCAGGAACTGATAGGAAATTGTGATTTAACACTTATACGGCCACCATGGTATCAACCGCAAATACTATACAATTATATTATATAATATTAAAATTGTTATATCATGCATTCTATTATTTTATAATATAGAATCTGCTTTCTGTACTGTGTGAGAGTTGGAGAAGCTCCAGAGAGCAGCAGAAAGGCATTGGTGAACTGATAGCTGAGGTCATTGTAGCTCAACACAGCATGTTCAATAATCCCGTTGAACTTTCGACTGTCGTGTCGCTGTCTATCATAAGTATGAAATACAGAAAGAAGGGACACTTTGAAGTTGACCCAGATGTGTTTGAAATCTGAAGCTCGTAGGCTCTGCTTTAATCCCTTAAATGGTGTGGTCTGTTCTTTAATCTGACTCCAGGCTGCTGTATTTAACACTGGTCAGGCACACACTCAACATTAAGCTGTCTGATGGGCTGCACATTAGTGCGGGTGATTTCTGACCCCCTCCGGTCACGGGAAACGCCTCTATATATATATATATATATATGTATATGTGTGTAATATACAGTCAGTAATAAAATAAGAACAAATAAAGAAATTAATAATGATAGCACAAATAAAAAATAACGACAGGCCTACAAATGAAATAAATTGCTTTTTATTTTACACGGCACCCCTGCTTTCGACAGACGGCACCCCAGGATGCCGCGGCACCCCGGTTGGGAAACACTGCTCTAGTACTCCCACCACTAGTGCTAGTAAATCCACACTAGTAAGTTCTGACAAAAATGCACACATATAAGAATATATTTTCCCAGAAAATAAATCTTCTGCTATTTTTTTTCTTCTCCGGTAAATGTGTCTGGTTTTAAGGATGTTCAGATATTTTTACTGGAAAATACAAAAAAAACCAAAAAAGACCTGCAGTGTCTAATACGAAGAGAGATCCTGGATTTATTTCTAAAGTTTGATGTGCTAGTCCATACTTTTTCCTTGCGAACCGGTAAAGACTTCCTGCCTGTGTTTTATAAATATTTTTCAAGCCCATCTCATCTCATGGCCGTAGCATATCGTCTCTGTCTGTGTTGTGGTTCGTATCCTGTAATGATTTGATGATCCATCTCTGTTTACTCGTGAGCCGCTCTCATCTGGCTCGTGTGAGCAGGAATTGCGTTGCATCACTCTTTTACAGCGAGACAGGCGCTGCAATCCCAGATCTGCTCGCTGTCGAGGGTGTTTTGTAAAGCCATTAAAGATTCACATCTGCTCCCTTCATGCGCTTATCTCACAGACTATCTGCTGCTGTAGTAAACACACACAGAGAGAGAAAGAGAGAGAGATCGGCTGCAAAAATTCTCTCTGTATGGAGGACCAAATGTAGAAAAAATAAAATGCATGCAAATAAATGATTCAGTAAGGGAAATCTACTTTATTTTCTGTAGAATTGTGGCAGATTTGTAAGATTATGCAGTATTAAATTGGGTGAAACTTTACAATAAAAAATCATTCATTCGTTCATTCTACGATTTATTAATTTTATTTATTTTATTTTATATTTTTGCTCTCTGTTCTCATCCTGTACATAGTGCTGGAATTTTTTACACTTATCTATTTACATGTTCTTAGCATTTTAATATTTATTTTAATATTTAATATCCATTTATTAAGCATACTTTTCACTAATTTATTTATTTCTCTCATATAGTTCTCATTTCTTAATTTCTTCATTCCATGCGATAATAAAAATTAATTATTTGATCAGTCAACCAATACATTAAATGTATTATCCCCTCATTATAAAAACACAGAAATTAATACTAATTTTATACTGATTTAATGAGTGATTTTTACTGATTTTTCTTTTGAGTAGATTGTAAATAAGTAAATGATTATATAAATAAATAACGTGCTGTTTGTCTTGATCTGAGCTAGTTAAAGACGGAGGTCTGGAGGGGAAGGTGGTGATGTTGGCCATTAGGTTTAATTGATGGTTGAGCATCTGCATTTCAGCTCTGCTCACAAATGACCAAACACAAGTCCAAGAGTCCTTGATCAAATCAAGTGTTTTTCTTAAGATGACTTGTGTTAAAGCACAAACTCTCTCAGCTTTCACTCCCATGCGCTCTTCTTTTACATATTCCAAGCTTGAAGGTTTTTGGGCTGAAACAGATCTCTTATTTCTGTGTAACGAGGCCGATGCGATCCGAGCGTTTGACCCAGAGCTGCTGCTGTTCTTCTCATTGTTGCTGCTTTAATTACATTAATCGCTCAGCTGCCTTCAAAACACTAGTGAAACCGCGGATTTGTACAGTGATGATAAACTGAGTGTGTGTCAGATTCTCTCTAAATAAATAAAACAATACTGACTGATGAATTTTAAAGATAAAAGACTAAAAATGATACGGTAAAACCTGTTGAATCTGTTTATTTCCATACTTTATGCGCTGAAAAACTGTGTTAAATGTAATGGGACGTTGCATGCAAGTTTACAGTAAAATACTGTTAAATCTACAGTTTTCGGAAGTGAAAAAGAACATATTATTAGAACATTATTAGGAGTCGTCTTATTATTTACAGTGAAAAACAAAACAAAAAAAAAACATAAATTGGCTTTCTTAGAATTCCCCGTGTGACACTTCACATTTAATGTTTTTCATTGAAATAATGGTTTCTTCTTAGTTTTTTTTCTCTCTTTCATATCAGTTAAGTACAGTAGGGTTTATTTTGTTACATGAATGTTTATTGCTTTTAAAAAATCACTGTAAATTATAAATTACTTTTCCTTTTCGCTTCCAAAAATTTTACTGTACAGTATTTTATTGTGAAATTACATTCAATTCATTATTTTTGATATTTAATTTATTTACTTTTTTTTTTTTTCTTTTACTGTTTTGGGAACTTACAATTAACCAATAAAAAAATCTTGTACAGTATTTTACATTCAACGTTTTTACAGTGTGCCCTACCTACAGTATTTACTCAATTTTTCTTACTTAACAGTTACTTATGCATATGTATTACATATGAAAATGACACGTGATACAGTATACATGAAATATTATAGATCCAAATTATTATAAAACTATTTGCGATTTATGACTAACATTTACCTTAAAATGTACTGATACGCATCATAATAAGACAGGTGAGAAAACAGAAAGCCACATGACAAAAATATGGAAGAAATATTTATATAAAATATAATCATATGTGATGTGTCACACAGGTACAATGTCCTTTTTTTCTTTTTTTCACCATACATTTGTGGTAATTCATACTTTTACATGTAAAAAAAAACATAAATGTGACATAAAATAACAATATACATATAATGTGATGATACAGATTTTTACAGTCTTTTTCTGTGAAATACATTTTTGTAATAATTAATATTATAACAAGTATACAAGTATTATTAATGAATACTAATAATTTAAATTTAAATTAAAAATAATGCTAATAATTTGAACAAAATAAATAATACATTTAAATAAAATTCAAATATAACACTAAAAATAGTCTAGTCGAATCAAATATAAAAATACACTTTTTATTGGCAATATGAATACTAATATATTGCCATCTAATATGTGAGTGAATCTCATTTGGACAATATTTATAAAAAAAAAATCATAATAAAAATGATATTTTGCATAGAAAATGAAGCCTGAAGATTTTCTCGCACTGTGAAATGAGTTTAGTGTCAATTAAGCAGTTAATTTTCCTCAGCAGTTCTCATTACTATAATGCAAAAAAACAATAATGATATTTGAACAGTAAATTATTTATACATAATGGTTGTATTTGCTCTACTGCCCATAATTTATGTTGATTTTAATTAAAAAACAGTTGTGTTTGTGCAGGAGGATTTTCATTGCTGTATTACAGTAATGAGAAACTAATGAGAAGCATCAAGAAAAATCATCTATTAGAATAAGTACAATTACAAACGAGCTCAGAAGTAAAACGTCTGGATTTGTTGGAGTAATGAGGATTAGAGCCGAGTGTGTCATGCGTCGTGAAAATAATTCCCTAAAAATCTGACACGGTTTCTTTATGCGAAATATTTATCATTTGATTTTGGGCTGAAATATGGCTTTATGATCTTGGTTAGATTCACTCATGCACTGCAGTAAATGAGTTGTTAGTGTTATGTTCATCTTGTTAGCTGGTGAATTGAGTAAATATTTCTATTTTGAAAAATAAACAATTATAATAATATAATATTAAATATTATGACATGAAATTTTATTTAAAAAAGATTATTATATTATATTATATTATATTATAAGAATTATGACATAAAATGAATATTTTTTTAGATTACTAATCTAATGCAAAACATGCATTTCAGTGGTCTGAGACATTGTGACCCCAGTGCATATGATATTTGTAGGCATACGGATCAAACAGCTGTATATCAGATGTGCAGATGTGCAGATTAGAGCACTCCAGGTCCAGGAGTGTTTTCAGATGTGTTCAGTGTCTCATTCAGATGCACCTGAGTGTGAGCCGGAGCTCTGTTAACATCAGGGCCGTATTTGGAGCCTGTCACTCAGTGTCTGTGTTCAATCAGCCGCTGTTGTTGATCGCTGTCAATAGTGATCGCTCCCTACACCTCCTCGCTCTCGCACTGCAGCTGCTGCTCTGAAAGCTAATTAAACATTTAGAGAGCCCAACTTTCTCAGCTGATTATTGCCCCTGAAGTTTGTCCAAAAACAAGCGAGAGAATGAGCGGAGAAATCGATAGGCCGCCTGCCTCGACGTCTTAATGTCAGCGGCGTGGGAGAGCTGATGTCTGTCAGGCGTCTTCCCTGCGTTCACCCGCTGGGCTCCGTCTAATGAGTTTGCTTTGAACCGCACAGACACACGCACACGCACTTAATTAGCTGTCCTGCTCCGCTTCACACTTATTTCTTCCCCGCTCTTACTCTCCCTTCATCTTTCTGTGCAGTTTGGTTTTTACCTCAAAATGAGAAATAGAGGTTTAGGGAAGGGCCAAAATCCATCGTTTTACAATCAACTAGTTTTGGGGTTGTGTCTTAATGACTGGTCTTAAGAAAGCCTTGTATAATAACTACTATTGCATAATCAATAATCAGACCTGATCAGGTGGGTTTTTGTAACACAACAGCCAAAGACACTTTATAAAATAACACAGTCTGAATGTAATGTACAGCCTTTTCACAGACAAATATTCAACAAATTAACAAATTTAGTGTACATCCATCCATCCATCCATCCATCCATCCATCTATCTGTCCGTCTATCCGTCCGTCTATCCGTCTATCCATCCATCCATCCATATTGTTAAAATTAGATTTGTTACATCATAATCTAATTCAGCAGTAACTTTAATCATGTTTCAAAGACAATTGAAGTAATTATGAAATTACATATAAAGATGTACTGAAGTCGTTCTTACGTAAGTGGGTCAAAAACACTCCAAAACCCAGCTAATTGCATTTAATATAAATGTAAACTATAATACATTTTCATTTAACTGTAAATAACATGCAATTAAGTGTCTGAAAACATGGCATTCAGTTCACACTTAAAGGGGTCATCGGATGCAAAATTCACTTTTACATGTTGTTTGAACTGAAATGTGTGTTGGCAGTGTGTACACTTCCACCCTGTAATGATAAAAATCCACCCAGTGTTTTTTTTTATTAATTCACAATGAATAATAACCCCTTTCTAAAATCTAGCCGTTCTCAGATTCTTGGCTGTGTGATGTCACACAGACCCAAGCCCCTCCCACGACTGTTTGATTGACACTGGTGTTTTACCTTAGACCCGCCCTGAGTGAGCTGTAAACAGTCCTCCATTGTTTCACCGCTGGAGCAGGAGTAGAACAGAATGACTCCTAACAAGCGATTGAGGTCTTCTGTTGTTGGATGTAATAATGAACAGCAGTCGTCATTTACTCCCGACATCTGAGTCTCCCAACACTGAAGACGCAGTGGATTACGTTTGTTTCTGAAGGGAATGCGCCCCCGATCTACATAAATGCGTCTGTTCGCGCGACTCATTCGTGATCGAGCTTCACCTACAGAAGAAGTGAGTATAAGGTTTTTTATGAATCTTTGCAAATCGCCTTTCCTAATAATGTACTAGTTAGCAAGTTCCACGACTAAATGCGGCTACAGTTCACAGTCTCACTCTCCCCACGGAAGAGAGGGGCGGGGTCAGCGGAGCTCATTAGCATTTAAAGGCACATGCACCGAAACGGCTCGCTGTTAACAGAGCTGTTTTTGACAGGTTAAATGGGAGATGTTTTTTACAGTACCATTGAGAAATTTTAACCAAAGTATGTTATCGACTCTTCATTAAGACCCTAAAGAATCATATCAATTTGTTGAAAAAGGGCATCCGATGACCACTTATAAGTATATTATTTTAAATTAAATTATTTCCATCTTTTTAAAAGTATGCTAAAGGGAACATAGCACACACAGTTTTGGCCAATATCATGTTAATCCTGAGTACCTATAGAGTAGTATTGCATCCTTCATATCTCTGAAGAGTCTTTAGTTGTATCAGATTTATAAAAGACAGATACAGCTTTACGATTCTCTCCGAAAACAGACGAGCTCCTGCAGGTAGACCTTTTTTCCGCTGAGCGGTCTCCATCTTTCAGTATCAAACGATGTGCAAATCCAGCGCCGAACTGGGCCTTGTTTATAAAACACTTGTCACCAAAATGACGGGAACAAACAAACACACTTGCGAAACTCTGTTGCTGCCCGGAAAAACAAACTGCATCCACTCTTCATATAACTCTTGAGTTCTTTGGGAAGCTGAACAAGGTTATCTTTCCCTATTCTTCTCGACATTCTTCTCAAGCTACACTTGTGAAAGTGTTACCGAGCTAAACTTGTTACCAAAGTTTTAAAACTTTGGCCATGTGTATTGGCAACCCAACTCTTTAACAGTGTAAATAACTCAGAATGCATGAAATAGCATTTAACCCCCGTTTAGTTGCACTTCTCTTCCACAAGGGCAGAGCAGTGTTTTGATATCACTGCAGTGCTAACACTAGGTGCCTAGATGGAGTTTTTGCTCCAGTCATATCTGTCAGCACAGAGCGCTGATGTTTGTAGTGTGTTGTTTAAGGAATCAGAAGCATGAGTGTCCCTCCTGAAAGCTAATAGGACAGCCTTTCATTTTCTCCGCTATAAAGTAATTCAATCAAACTCACAGAAAGAGGAAGCGTGTCTCTAGACAAATGTGCTGATCTGACAAGAAACCTCAGAGATGCATCTGGCCACATCTCCATCCTTTCTCCTCCTCTCTCACACACAGGTGGTCGCCATAAATTTTATCGAGGAAACAACAACAGCGCGGAAGCAAAGAAAGCGATCACCTTCCCCTCATCGTGATGAATGCTTAACGTCAGACACGAGCCCACAGTCATTTATTCAATCCGAATCCCTCTAAAGGGAAGAAATCAAATCTGAGCCCGTCTCGTGTCTTCCTGTTTAGCTAATCCCTGTCCTCTGACATTTCTGGCTCGCCGTCTTTGTGATTGCATTCATTGTTATTATTGCTAATCAGAATTCATGGAGATACCCTAGCGGGCTTTTTGGAGGGGGGGGACAATAAATAGAAGGATAAATAAAAATGAATAATCTTTCAAATGTCAGGGAGCTCTGGGAGGGGCGGATGGCAGGATTTCTGATGTGTTTTGGGAGGCACTTTTGTCTTAGTGTTGATGGTGAGGTGTCGTGTTGGGCAATAACACAGACTGGCTAAACTCTTTTCAACCCGATTCATCAGAAAAATGTGCCTCTATCCACATTTTTGCTCCAAAAACATACCTATACATACAATTCACTGCAGTTTCCAGCTGAAATGAACACAAGTGGCAGCAAAACACCAACTTTTCTTTTTCTTTTTCGCATAAATTATGCGTACAGGGGCAGATTATCATTTAATAAAAACCTATTTTCATGCGGTTCCTTGCACAACTGTGTTATGACCTCAAAACACTTTTTACCATAGTTCATGATTTGTAAACTAACACATTTTGACGTTTGCATCACATATGTTTGGCTTTTATGTCATAGTAAACTTGCTCGTTAGCGCACCCGGTACAGCATTGTGATGTGAAGCGCTTGGGTACGAGTCCTGTGAAGAGCTCAAAGACCTAAAGAAACAAGATAAAATGGTATGGTTAGGAATAGAGATGGGGCAATTATTAATTCTGTCATAATTTGTCATAAATTATTTTTACTCACATTCATGTTGCTCCAAACCTGTCTGACTTTGCTTCATTTTTAAAACGCTAAAGAAGTTATTTTACAGAATGTTTTTGTCCATATAATGACAGCGGATACTTAACAACTTTGGACCCCATTGACTTTCATTGTATGTCCAAAAAAAGAACAGAGACATTTTTCAAAAGATTTTGTTTTGTGCTTCACGTTTAGAGCAACAGTCAGTCAATGATGACAGAATTTTCTGTTTTTGGGAGACCTATCCCTTTAAGAACAGTAACAAAGTGTTGATGTTAAGTATTTGAATGTTCTTCTCCTTTAATCTCATTAGTACTTTGTATTTAAAAAACAAACAAACAAAAAAACAGCACGTTTGGACATTGTGCCAAGTTTGATGTCATTAAAGGAATATTTCACCCAAAAATCACAATTTGCTGAAAATACTGTATACTCGCCCTTAGGGGTTTGTCCCTTCATGGGAACAGATTTGTAGAAATGTAGCATTGCATCAGTGTCTCAGCAATGGATGCTCTGCAGTGAATGGGTGCCGTCAGAATGAGAGTCCAAACAGCTAACAAATCATCTTAATGCTGGATTAGTTTCAGCTTTTGTCTTCTCCAGATGTTAACTGATGGACTGGAGTGCTGTGGATTACTTGTGGATTATTGTGATGTTTTTATCAGCTGTTTGGACTCTCCCTCGGCTGTGTTTGTATAAGGCCGGTTCCTCCTGTTCGGCGCGAGGCTCGTCTCGGGGCTTTCTTCTCGTGGCCTCAGCATTGTGTGGCAGTGACTCTCTGTGTGACGGGTAAAAGGAGCGAGCGCTAGCTTTGATCAGCGGTCTCATGAGAGGTTAGGCCGGGAGGTGTTTCAGCTCTTTATTCCAGGAGATGAAAGCAGAGCAACAGTAGAAAACCCTGCAGAAGTAGAGCCGCTCTGTTCGCTCTGACTGTGAGTGGAGGGGCGGAGCCTGGAACTCCCGCGGTTGCCATGGGAAACACGTCGTTCAGAGTCCCCCAAAACAAGCGGTTTTATGCGTGTAAAATGTGTAATCTCTATTTTTTCGCTCTATAATAAATCAAGTTGTAATACAATACAATAATAATACAACAGTTTTAATTTTAATTAATTTTTGTTTTTGTTTAAACATTTGTTTTGTTTTCATTTTATTTTATTTCTTTTAGTTTTTTATGATTTATGATTTTATTTTAATTGATTTATTTTAAATTTATTTGTAGTTACTTTAATCTTAATATTGTATCTTTAATTAAAAATAATCTATAAATATATATAAAATGAAATTATTTCATTTAATTTCATTTCATTTTTGTATTTAATTTTATTTATTATTAAAAAAACATTTTTTTATTTTTTTTAGTTTATAATTTTTATTAAATTTATTTAATTTCATTTCCCCTGTTTATCCCAGTGGCATTTGTTTGGCCATTGTAGAAGGTTACATAATTCCACTGCCTACAATTTGTAATACAATAGTTTTGTATTGAAGCATAATTTTTGACTTTGCAACATTTAATTTTGAAAAAATGAACAGTCAATATTGTGAGTCATCTCAGTACTTGATATTTTAGCACTAAAACAGAAAAGGGAGGGAGGAAGGGTCATTTCTGAGCTCCATTCACTGCCTGTTTTGTGTCCAAACTGCAGTACTGGAACATATTGTTGGAAATGCAAGCGATTTACGATTCTCGTATGTGTCTGCAATCAGAATCCAGACACTTGAGAAAGTGTTGGAGGTGAGAGCCAAGATGTGCGTTCGTCCTTGCGTGTCTTTGGCTACTGAGAAAGAGCGCAGGAGAGAAAGAGATGAATAAGGGCTTCCAGAGGAAGATGATGGGTGATGAGAGACGTTTGGGATATATCTATAACAGACGGAAACAAAATCACATCATCAAACAATAGTAAGAGAGAAATATGAGCCTACAGGCCTTAAGGGACAACAACACTGAAAAGCTAGACTTTTACAACATTTATCTTCATCAGGCCACCTTCAGCCAGAGAGAGAGAGAGAGAGAAACTGACATTCATCACGTCTCTTTCTCACATATTTAAAACCAAAACTTAAAGTCTGTACAGAAAACACTTCATTAAAACAGTTGAAAAGTTCTTTTAACATTTCAAACAAAGGTTTCAGCCTAAAAACCAAAAGTGCAAGTTTTTTTAACACTGTGGTTCCAGCTCGAATAAAAAGTTCAGTAAATGTGCTGCTTGTGCTTATTACATCCAGTCTTGCACCATTTATCAGTGGCTCTTCCAACAACCAAAATAAAGAGTTTGCAGTTTCAGACTTCTTCACATTAAAACATCTCCAAACCTTAAAAAGGTTTTGATAGAAAACAGGTAAACATGAAGTGTCAATCTTATTAGGGTCCATCAAAAACAAGGATTTGTCCAAGTTCAAACCTTGAACAGATTTCAGTATGACACTGGTTACTGTTCTCCAACTCACATTTTCTGAATCCTTAAGAAATCTCTGCAAAAACTGTAATCGAAAAACAGCAGTCCTGCTTTGCAGATGGACCAGTCCTTGTCCACCTTCCTCTTTTGGTAAATACAAAATATTATGTATTACCCAATGAAACTTTTCCCAGAAAAAATCTATTAAAATTGATTGTATCTTTGCCAATAAATAGGTTGGTGGATCAACACAAGCCAACCGATGCCACAAAAAAGACGCAACCAAATTATTTATTATAATTGTTCTTCCTCTGTACGACATTGCTGATTTAAGCCACTTCCACCTTTCCAATCGACCTTTTATCTTTTCAATTACTCCTTCACAATTCTTCTGCACAGTAGCTTCATCACCCAACTACACTCCCAAATATTTAAAACCATCCCTTTTCCATATTAAACCACCTGGTAGATCTGGTATTTTATCTTTCCACTTTCCAAGCAACACTGCATCACTTTTTTTCCAATTGATTTTTGCAGAAGAAATAGATTCAAACTCACTGGATACTCTTATTACACTTTTTATATCTTTATGGCCTTCAATCATTACAACAATGTCATCAAATTTCAAATTCAGATCAAGTTCGTTCCCTTTATTTAAAATCATATATGTAAACCTCCTGAAAGAAACAAGGTGTTTCAATAACTCAGATTTACTACCGATTGCGATCTTTTTAACAACGTTCAGTTATATGGATTAGATATGGATTCTTACGTGGACGAATTGTAACCTCATTTTTTTAAGAGTAACTTACTATTTATTTACAAATGAATAGTAAGAATCACTTGTGTATGTAGTTACATAAAGAGCAGGCGACCTCAAAATTGTCTGTGTACATCTGCATTAGATGGATAACTTTGGGCAAGATTATTTTATATTATTATTGTATTTAATTTTTAAATGGAATTCATTCTATTTAATATTTGTTTTTATTTAATTACATTTTTTATTTATTTTGCCTATTTTTATTATTTAAATTTTTAACAGAAATTTATTTTATTTTGTCTTATTTTATTTTGTTTTGTTATTGTATTGTCTTTCTTTTAATTTAATTAATTAATTAATTAATTAATTAATTGATTTGTATTTTATTTTGCCTATTTTTATTATTTTTTATAGATTTTTTAATAATTTTTTTCTTATTTTGGTTTTGTATTGTTTTATTTTATCTAATTGTTTTGGTTTATTTTTATTTAAAATAAATGTAATTTTATTGTCTTTTAATTTTATGTATTTATTTGTTTGTTTTATTTTATTTTTATGTATTTTTTAAATTCCCATTTACATAACATATGTCTAAGCTGTCATAGAAGATCATAGAAGGTTACATAATTCTACTACCTACATTTTGAGACATTAACATGCCTGTGAGGCCCAAAAAAGTTATAGAAATATGATTAAAAAAACTGATAAAAAATACAACAAAACAGTGGTCACATGATCCAATTTTGTCCTCATTTTTTCTAGCAACGATGTTTTACTTCTGTTCATATGAGATCAAGGTAAATTAGATCTTCACAGTTATGAAATTTCATAGGCATCTGCGCGGTCTAATTTGATATGATTTAAACTTTCTCTGACCTTTGTTAATAAGCTTGAGTGAGACTGATTGGTCTCCATGAGGGCTGTGTAAAAGAGCACATCACACTTTCACCATGTTCTGCTCATATGGCCCAGAAGTAAATAAATAAATAGCAGTGAATTGAATCTGCTGTCTTATTAACCTTTAGAAGAGGTTTTTGAACATATGGAGAGTGTAATTCTGTCAGTGTTCGCAGCTTCTCTTTAGTAGGTTTCTCTGCACTTCTACAAATGATAACAAATCTGGCCGCCTTTATCTGGGCTCTTTCTTTCTCAGGGGCCTCATCAATACATCGATATATATCCTCTGTCAGCACCGTCCGCTGCAGATCATCTCTGTCTGTGTGTTACCGAGGGAAATAAAGCCAGGTTTCGCAGCGCTTTGCTTTGTTATTGACTTTTTTGGAACATGGCATGTTTGAGCTGATACTTACATGGACAGCACTCAAAGACATTAATAAACTACCAGCTGTAGTATTGATTTCTAAGCATACACAATTACTGCCCATCACATTTGTGTTGAGCCTATTTTGTCTTTTGGCTGTGAAGAGGATGTTGATATTTTTTAAACGCTCATTATTTTCACAGTCGCCCACCTAGAATTTCAAGAGCCGTTTAATGTGTCAGATACTCCGAGCTGGCCGTGATCAGCTTGTTTTCAGCATTAGACCGAAGTCTTTGGGCCATGTGTAGTATCTTGCTGTTTTCAGTGTCTTGTGGCTCATTAAATATTTTTTTATTTTATTTTATTTTATTTTATTTTATTTTATTTTATTTTATTTTATTTTATTATTTTTATTTAATTACATTTAATTTCTTTTATTTTGTCTTGTTTGTTTTTTTATTTTATTTTGTCTTATTTTGTTTAATTGTATTCCATTATTTTATTGTATTGCATGCATTTATTTATTTAAATTAATTTTATATTGTCTTATTGTTGGGTTATTTATTTTATTATATTATTTCATTTATTTTTAATTTTAATTTACTTTGTTTTATTTTATTTTGCCTTATTTTTAAATTTTATCTCTTGTATTTTGATTTTATTTTTGTTTCATTTAATTTAATTAGTGTATTTTTTATTTTAATTTATTTCACCTTGTGCGTTTTCATTTTATTGTGTTGTATTTTATTTTATTTTATTTTACTTTATTATTATTCTTTTTTTAATCATTCCCTGTTCATCCCAGAAGCTGTTGTTCTTGAACATCAATGAAGGTTATATAATTCCACTTAAAATTTGAAACATTACCATGCCTGTGAGGCCCCCAAAAAAGTGCTATAATATGATTAGGCAGTTTTGAGATGAAGTCACAGCAGAACTACCACTAAGATTGTGGCCAAATCATCCACTTTTGTCCTAATTTCTAATAGGGAGGATTTTTATATTTTTTGAACATGTATAATTTTTACAGTTGCCCACTATAAGTTCAAGAGCCATCAGCAGAGTTACGAGTGAGTGTTTCAGCATCAGACCGACTTTTCTAAAGTCTCTCTCGCTGTTTTGAGAAACCGCTGGCTCTTCTGGCAGTTTCTCCTTCACATTAATGCCTCGGGGAAATTCAGAGGCTGTAATGGCTCTCTCTGTATCGCTGTCCGGTTCACTTTCCAGAGCCGGCGTTCACATGTTTGTGTGATCTGATTGACGCTTATTCACAGGTGGATCTGGAGACAGTCGTCTGAGAGCCTTTAGCCACCGCTTGCTCTTACTCTGCTTTACATACGGCTTGAGTTAAACAAGTCAACAGGAATGATTCTAAATCCGCCTAATGATTTTGGTGCAACAGATTCCATTCCTCAGCAAATAAAATAAAAAAACAGTATTTTGTCATGCTTCCTAGGAAATGATCAAAACATCATAAAAACAAGATAAATTGCATAAGATAAAGACCTAAGGCTAATGATGATGATGATGCTGATGATTATGCTGCTGATGCTAATGCTGCTGCTGATGCTGATGCTGTTGCTGATGATGCTAATGCTGCTGATGATGATGCTGCTGCTGCTGATGATTCTGCTGCTGATGCTGCTGATGCTGTTGCTGCTGCTGCTGCTGCTGATGATGCTGATGATGCTGCTGCTGCTGATGATGCTGATGATGCTGCTGCTGATTCTGCTGCTGCTGCTGATGATTCTGCTGCTGCTGCTGCTGCTGATGATGCTGATGCTGATTATGATGCTGATGCTGATGATGCTGCTGCTGCTGATGCTGCTGCTGCTGCTGCTGATGATGCTGCTGCTGCTGATGATGCTGATGCTGATGATGCTGCTGCTGCTGATGATGCTGCTGCTGCTGCTGATGATGATGAGGCTGCTGCTGCTGATGCTGCTACTGATGATGCTGCTGCTGATGCTGCTGCTGCTGCTGATGATGATGATGATGCTGCCGATGATGCTGATGAAGCTCACGTCTCTCTGTCTGCAGCTCAGGGTCTGGTGTTTCCTCCGCTGGCGCTCTGGCTGACCGTGGCTCTGGCTGTGTGTTTGCTGGCTCTGCTGGTCGCTCTGGCCGCCGTCTGCCGCAGGAAGATCAGAGAGAGCTGTGAGGAGATGAGAGCCGGTGAGGAACACATTACATAACCATAGTCTGCATCTCTGGATCCTCATCCGCTCTTAACGTGTGCGGCTGAGTTTAGGCCTGGTCTCATTCTCAGATGTCATGGCCTCGACACACTTTCATATTATTGTGTATTATTTTAGACCGGCCTTAAACCAGCTGTGGTGGGTCACTCTAAATGTCCAGAAGTCAAACTTCATGCCACTAGACACAATTCTGGCTACACGAGGCCTACTAATGAGAGAATGTTTCAATGGTCTTTACTCCTATATATAAATATGTAGTAAAGTATGATAAAGTTTGTGTGTGTGTTAATGTTAATTAAGTTACATATATTTAATTTTTAATTATGTAATTAAAATAATACAATTAATCAATATGATAATAAAATGAATTTTGAAATGTAAAAATAATAAATCAATAAATTACATTTAAAAATAAATCATAAGATTAATCACGTTAACCACATAATTAAAAAAAAGTTATACAATTTATTGCATATAAACATATTGCAACATATTACATGAAATATTAATATTAATTAAATTACATATATGTAATTTTCAATTATGTAGTTAGAAATAAATAATAATATAATTGATATTAATATGATAATATTGATAATTAATTCAAAATAAAAAATAAATAAATAATGAAATATAAAAAATAATAAACCAATAAATTAAATTTAAAGGGTCTTCGGATGCCCATTTTCCAGAAGTTGATATGATTCTTTAGCGTCTTAATGAAATGTCTATAACATACTTCGGTCAAAATTTCTCAATGGTAGTGTAAAACATCACCCATTTAACCTGTCAAAAACAGCTCTGTTCACAGCGAGCTGTTTCGGTGCATGTACCTTTAAATGCTAATGAGCTCCACTGACCCCGCCCCTCTCTTCTGTGGGGTGATGCCAAGCGGCAACCTCCCGCTCTCTCTCGTGAAGCCAACAAGGAAGTGACTTAAACTGTAATTCATCAACTGGCCGCTGCAAAAGGGAGTCAGTCCCATAGACACCCCATGTTAAAATGCCCAACTTTACAGCAGAAAAAAACATGTTTACAGCCTGGTTCAAAAAATGATTTTGGTCTATATAGCTAATTTTGCCCTTCATGACAACGTTTTTATACAGTCTATGGTTGATGCGCAGTTCTCTGAGAGACGGTAAACTTTAACCGCATTCATCGTGAAACTTGCTAACTAGTACATTATTAGGAAAGGCGATTTGCAAAATTAATTAAAAAACCTTATACTCACTTCTTCTGTAGGTGAAGCTGGATCACGAATGATTCGCGTGAACATAGACGCCGGCTCAGATGTCGGGAGTAAATGACGACTGCTATGTTCATTATTACATCCAACAACAGAACACCTCAATCGCTTAGGAGACATTCTGTTCTACTCCTGCCCCAGCGTCAAAACAATGGAGGACTGTTTACAGCTCACTCAGGGCGGAGCTAAGTTAAAACACCAGTGTCAATCAAACAATCGTGGGAGGGGCCTGGGTCTATGTGACATCACACAGCCAAGAATCTGAGAACGGCTTGATTTTAGAAAGGGGTCATGATTTATCAATATTTAAAAAAGAAAAACACTGGGTGGATTTTTATCACTACAGGGTGGTTGTGTACACACACTGCCAACACACATTTCAGTGCAAACAACATGTAAAAGTAAATTTTCCATCCGATGACCCCTTTACATTTTTTTTATAAAAATCATGAGATTAACCACGTTATAAATTGAATTTTAAAAAAGGAGAAAAAATATATATGAAAAATAAACACACACACACACACACACACACATATATATATACAAATAAAAAAAAATTATATTTAAATATTGTAAATAAATACATAAATAATTTTGTAACACTTTACAATGTGTCATTTGTTAACATGAGTTAATGTATTAACTAACATGAACGAACAATGAACAATATTTATTACACTGTTTTTAATCTTTGTTAATGTTAGTTAATGAAAATACAGTCGTTCATTGTTCGTTCATGTTAGTTCACAGTGCATTAACTAATGCTAACAAACACAACTTGTGATTTTAATAATGCATTAGTAAATGCTGGTTAACCTTAACTAAGAATAATAAATGCTGCAGAATTATTGTTCATTATTAGTTCATGTTAACAAATATAGTTAACTAATGAAGCTTATTGTAGAGTGTAACCAATAATTTTTAATAAATCAAATGAAATCATGAGATTAATCACCAAATGTTTTATTATATTATATAGTGACAGCCATAGTTTTCTTGCTTTTAGCTGTATGCATCTAGCAGTACTATAATGGTACATAAAAAAGATACAATGTCCACTTAATAGAAAGTGAATATTTTTCAGATAATATTTAAAACAATGTAATGCATAAAAGTCTATGTATCAGCTTTGATCTTAGAAAGGAGGTCCCTCACAAGGGAATAATCATGTTTGGGGGTCCGTGGCATCAAAACGTTTCAGTCCCCCTGTGTGAAGATAATAGTGTGCAAACTCACACATAGCACACAGTTTGTTGTTTTGTCTGCATGGCTCAGTTCATCATTCACACGGCCGCCGCTCTGAGCTGAATGCTAAAGCCAGAGGAGTCCCGTTCTGCCAAAACCCCACTCTCCTCCAGTGTCGCTGAAGTTCATTAGCGCCATGAGATAATTAGTCGCGCCGTGTAACTAGGGAGCGCAGAACTTGGAGGTTGAAATGACAGGAAGAAAGACTGATGTGTGGAGGAGAAGTGCTGGCAGAGAGATAGAGATGGATTCAGCCGTCACGTGAAGGGACCGATGAGGCGTAATGAGGTCTGTGTCTGGAGCAGGAGACATTTAAATAAAGGTAATTGCAGCACTGCACGGGACTTCTGGGCTTTTAAAAATACATCTGCAACTGCGAGACAGAGAGTGGGAGAAAGAGTAAATATCTGGCCAGAGAACCACAGCAAACAGTGAAATGGAATGGAATGAACATGTGGTGAGTCTAGAGCAAATAAACTAACTCTTTCTCCAGTAACCCATGCAGGAATTCTGGAATAAGATTCGGTGAACGGGTCAGCAGTCTGTTGAAGTAATTGAGTTGTTGAGTGAGTCAGATACTCCGCTTTCCCATTCCACTCCTGCTGTTCTCGTCTCCCCGTCAGTGGCCTGGCTTTTGAGCTGAAATTTGGCACTGTAATTAGCCTTTTCCAAGTCTGGTTCTCACTGGAGAACTTGTTCCTGTTGCAGCTTGTCATCAGCTTTTAGTCAATAACATTTTCAGTTTGACATGGCTAAAACTGCAGAAATTTTTTGCAGCTTAGTTTATTGTATATTATACAATTTAGTTTATTAGACCACTTATTAAGAAATTAATTGTATATAAATAATAAAAATAAAAATACTAATTATTTGGGTAACACTTTATTATAAGGTGTCCTTGTTACACATATTGCATGTATTTACTATTATTATAACAATTAATTATGCATAATTACATGCAAGTAACCCTGAGCCAAACCCTAATCCTAATCCTAACCCTAACCATAAAGTAAGTACATGTAGTTAATTAATATTACTCATACTTAAATGTATAATTACACTGTAACAAGGACACCTTAAAATAAAGTGTAACCATTATAAATAAATTATTAGGAATAGTTTCAATAATATTCATTTAATAATAATAATTAATATTTAATAATAATATTTCTTGTAAATATTTATGTGTAATTATTTAACAGATTAAATACAATTATTTATATAAAATAAATAATTATATTAAATAGCTTTAATAATATTCATTCTGCAATTCTGTAAATAATAAATTTATATGAAATTATAAAAATAAATCAAATAAAATTATTTATTTAAATAATTACATTTAATAGTTGAAATAATATTAAATATATTAAATCATATCATGGTCTGTCTGAATACTCAATTCTGATTGGCCGGCAGGTATGCATTAAAACTTGGTAGTTCCAAGTCAGTTTGATAATCGTTCTGTATTAATGTGCTGCTTTCATTAACACACACACACACAGAGAGAGAGAGAGAGCGAGAGAGAGATGGATTGAGTGTGTAAGGAGGTGTAGAAGGAGTGAGTGTGTGTGAGTGTGTAAGGAGGTGCAGGAGTGAGTGTGTGTGGGTGTAAGGAGGTGTATAAATCATATCATGGTCTGTCTGAATACTCAATTCTGATTGGCCGGCAGGTATGCATTAAAACTTGGTAGTTCCAAGTCAGTTTGATAATCGTTCTGTATTAATGTGCTGCTTTCATTAACACACACACACACAGAGAGAGAGAGAGAGCGAGAGAGAGATGGATTGAGTGTGTAAGGAGGTGCAAGAGTGAGTGTGTGTGTGAGGAGGTGTAGAAGGAGTGAGCGTGTAAGGAGGTGTAGAAGGAGTGAGTGTGTGTGAGTGTGTAAGGAGGTGTAGAAGGAGTGAGTGTGTAAGGAGATATAGGAGTGAGTGTGTGAGTGTGTTAAGAGGTGCAGGAGTGAGTGTGTGTGTGAGCGTGTAAGGAGGTGTAGAAGGAGTGAGTGTGTGTGAGTGTGTATGAGTGTGTAAGGAGGTGCAGGAGTGAGTGTGTGTGAGTGTGTATGAGTGTGTAAGGAGGTGCAGGAGTGAGTGTGTGTGAGTGTGTATGAGTGTGTAAGGAGGTGCAGGAGTGAGTGTGTGTGAGTGTGTATGAGTGTGTAAGGAGGTGCAGGAGTGAGTGTGTGTGAGTGTGTATGAGTGTGTAAGGAGGTGCAGGAGTGAGTGTGTGTGAGTGTGTATGAGTGTGTAAGGAGGTGCAGGAGTGAGTGTGTGTGAGTGTGTATGAGTGTGTAAGGAGGTGCAGGAGTGAGTGTGTGTGAGTGTGTATGAGTGTGTAAGGAGGTGCAGGAGTGAGTGTGTGTGAGTGTGTATGAGTGTGTAAGGAGGTGCAGGAGTGAGTGTGTGTGAGTGTGTATGAGTGTGTAAGGAGGTGCAGGAGTGAGTGTGTGTGAGTGTGTATGAGTGTGTAAGGAGGTGCAGGAGTGAGTGTGTGTGAGTGTGTATGAGTGTGTAAGGAGGTGCAGGAGTGAGTGTGTGTGAGTGTGTATGAGTGTGTAAGGAGGTGCAGGAGTGAGTGTGTGTGAGTGTGTATGAGTGTGTAAGGAGGTGCAGGAGTGAGTGTGTGTGAGTGTGTATGAGTGTGTAAGGAGGTGCAGGAGTGAGTGTGTGTGAGTGTGTATGAGTGTGTAAGGAGGTGCAGGAGTGAGTGTGTGTGAGTGTGTATGAGTGTGTAAGGAGGTGCAGGAGTGAGTGTGTGTGAGTGTGTATGAGTGTGTAAGGAGGTGCAGGAGTGAGTGTGTGTGAGTGTGTATGAGTGTGTAAGGAGGTGCAGGAGTGAGTGTGTGTGAGTGTGTATGAGTGTGTAAGGAGGTGCAGGAGTGAGTGTGTGTGAGTGTGTATGAGTGTGTAAGGAGGTGCAGGAGTGAGTGTGTGTGAGTGTGTATGAGTGTGTAAGGAGGTGCAGGAGTGAGTGTGTGTGAGTGTGTATGAGTGTGTAAGGAGGTGCAGGAGTGAGTGTGTGTGAGTGTGTATGAGTGTGTAAGGAGGTGCAGGAGTGAGTGTGTGTGAGTGTGTATGAGTGTGTAAGGAGGTGCAGGAGTGAGTGTGTGTGAGTGTGTATGAGTGTGTAAGGAGGTGCAGGAGTGAGTGTGTGTGAGTGTGTATGAGTGTGTAAGGAGGTGCAGGAGTGAGTGTGTGTGAGTGTGTATGAGTGTGTAAGGAGGTGCAGGAGTGAGTGTGTGTGAGTGTGTATGAGTGTGTAAGGAGGTGCAGGAGTGAGTGTGTGTGAGTGTGTATGAGTGTGTAAGGAGGTGCAGGAGTGAGTGTGTGTGAGTGTGTATGAGTGTGTAAGGAGGTGCAGGAGTGAGTGTGTGTGAGTGTGTATGAGTGTGTAAGGAGGTGCAGGAGTGAGTGTGTGTGAGTGTGTATGAGTGTGTAAGGAGGTGCAGGAGTGAGTGTGTGTGAGTGTGTATGAGTGTGTAAGGAGGTGCAGGAGTGAGTGTGTGTGAGTGTGTATGAGTGTGTAAGGAGGTGCAGGAGTGAGTGTGTGTGAGTGTGTATGAGTGTGTAAGGAGGTGCAGGAGTGAGTGTGTGTGAGTGTGTATGAGTGTGTAAGGAGGTGCAGGAGTGAGTGTGTGTGAGTGTGTATGAGTGTGTAAGGAGGTGCAGGAGTGAGTGTGTGTGAGTGTGTATGAGTGTGTAAGGAGGTGCAGGAGTGAGTGTGTGTGAGTGTGTATGAGTGTGTAAGGAGGTGCAGGAGTGAGTGTGTGTGAGTGTGTATGAGTGTGTAAGGAGGTGCAGGAGTGAGTGTGTGTGAGTGTGTATGAGTGTGTAAGGAGGTGCAGGAGTGAGTGTGTGTGAGTGTGTATGAGTGTGTAAGGAGGTGCAGGAGTGAGTGTGTGTGAGTGTGTATGAGTGTGTAAGGAGGTGCAGGAGTGAGTGTGTGTGAGTGTGTATGAGTGTGTAAGGAGGTGCAGGAGTGAGTGTGTGTGAGTGTGTATGAGTGTGTAAGGAGGTGCAGGAGTGAGTGTGTGTGAGTGTGTATGAGTGTGTAAGGAGGTGCAGGAGTGAGTGTGTGTGAGTGTGTATGAGTGTGTAAGGAGGTGCAGGAGTGAGTGTGTGTGAGTGTGTATGAGTGTGTAAGGAGGTGCAGGAGTGAGTGTGTGTGAGTGTGTATGAGTGTGTAAGGAGGTGCAGGAGTGAGTGTGTGTGAGTGTGTATGAGTGTGTAAGGAGGTGCAGGAGTGAGTGTGTGTGAGTGTGTATGAGTGTGTAAGGAGGTGCAGGAGTGAGTGTGTGTGAGTGTGTATGAGTGTGTAAGGAGGTGCAGGAGTGAGTGTGTGTGAGTGTGTATGAGTGTGTAAGGAGGTGCAGGAGTGAGTGTGTGTGAGTGTGTATGAGTGTGTAAGGAGGTGCAGGAGTGAGTGTGTGTGTGTGTGTGTGTGTGTGAGGAGGCACAGTGTAATAAATGCTGTCTGCTCCGCTGTGGCTGCAGGTTCTCTGCAGGAGATTGGTCTGGACACTCGTGTCCTCAGACTCGGTCAGACTGTAGCGCTCACTAATTCATTTTTCCTGCTGTCATAATGTGTGTGGAGAGTTTGAGCGGATCCTAACCAGAGCGAGCAGCTCCAGAGATTGGGCTGTTATCCGGATACGAGGCCCGAGAGCCACCACACAGCCAAATCAACAATCAGCTCTCTGATCTCAGCTCTGGCCTCCTGCTTCTCTCCATTCAGTTCTGCTCCTCCTCACTTTTGATCAAATGTTTCCATTTATTCATCTCAATGTGAATCATCGGAAATCCTCTATTTGGGTTCGATAACAATATTTTCTTAAAGGTATGAAATAAATATGTATATAAATACAGAATAGATGGTTAATTTCTGTGGTTTTTGTCTTCATAGAATACAGAGATTATATTATTTATATCAAATAATAATAATAATATCAAACAAAAATAAAAATGAATAAAAACGATAGACGTAGTTAAAAAAAAAAAAATGGACAAAAACACAACAAAATTGCTTTAAAATTAACATGAATACAGCAAATACATATAAAAACAATTCAGAATATAAAAAAAACTAACTATATTAATATGTCATACTAAAATAACACTGGGTGTAGCATGTTGTATAGCACACTTGCATTTTCCATAACCTTAAAAATAAATAAATAAATAAAATAGAAAAAATAACATAAGATAAATAAAACTGAGATTGTGTGAATAAAATGCATTAATCTTGTTAGAATTGTCCTTTTATTGATGCATTTGCCAACATTGAACTAGTGTTGCATTGGTTGGCTGTGAGAAGAGAAAAAAAGGGGATGTCATGTAAAAAAAAAAAAATCACACTGGATTAAATGTACAGTAGACTGTAGAGAAAGTGATCACAGCTCCTTGATATGGTGTAACGCGTGTGATTTCAAATCTAGTGTATTTTAGAGCAGACTACATCTTTGGAAAGCTTGCTTGACTAGTCTTGATCTTTTCACATGGATTTCCTCCTGTGGGCCACAAAGGTTGAATGTTGGCAAAGTCAGACATTTTCAGACATTCCTGAACTGTGTCTGTGAATGCATGTTTGTGCATCTGCCTCCTGAGGAAAATAATGTGACTGCATTTGTTTGGAGACTCTAAACTCATTCCTTCTCGTCTGTTTTTCTCCTCACAGAGGAAGAAGCGAAAGAACTCGAGGATGCCAAAGAATTAGAAGAAGCCAAATCAGGTCAGTTACTTACGATATTTTGTAGAATTGTATACGCAAGTTTGGAATTATTAAGGGTTTTTAATGTTTTTGAAACATTTTTATTTGATAAAAAATGCAGTAAAAACTCTATGTGGATATCTGTTAAACTGTAATGTATTTCTGTGATGCGCAACTGTATTTTCAGCATCATTGTCTTCAGTGTCACATGATCTTCAGAAATCACTCTAATATGCTGATTTGCTGCTCAAGAAACATTTCTGATTATTATCAATGTTGAAAACAGTTGTGCTGCACAATATGTTTGTGGAAACTGTGATACATTTTATTTTTCAGGATTCACAGATGAACAGAAAGTTCAAAAGAACAGCATTTATTTGAAATACAAATCTTTTGAAACATTATATAAATGTCTTTACTGTCACAGGAATAAATTATATAAAAAAAAAATTTCATATAGGATAATTTTGTTCTCAAATTACGGTGAGTAGAAGAGACTTCTTTCAAAAACTTATTAAAAAGACTTATTACAATCTTTTGAGCGTTAGTGTAAATGTACAGAATAATAGTTGTGTGTTCACATGACAGATGTAAAAGTCTCCACTGCCAGTAGCAGAAGATATGATGAATGCTATACATTTTTTGGTAGATATCTCTTGTATTAATGCTCGCTATTCTGGGCTCTGGCCCGACAGTCAAAAAGAGTCATGGTTGACTCTCTTAATGGCTCTCAATGGCGTTGTAGTAATTATATTTAATGTGAGGGTAAATGCGAAACGAATGTGAAGAGCGTAATAACAGGACTCTAGCCCAGAACAGATCTGATCTCTCTCAGCTGGACTCCGTCTCTCATCGTCTGATCTGGATCCGTGGCTCTCGAGAGCGTTTGTGGCTGTCGAGCGTCTCAGGTGAAGGCCAGAGTCCGGCTCGCTTGCCCTGTGGCTTCAATGCCATTAAAGATTCATTTGACTCTTTTAGTCTGATTGAATTATTCAGCCTGGCCGTGAGCAGCAGAGTTAATACTATGAGATTTTAATAAGCAGGCAGGTGAAGAGGGTCAGAGAAAGAGAGGAGAGAAAGGCTGGGGGCAGATAGTCAGACCGAGGTGTGTGCAGGGGCGGATTTAGTGAATTGGGGGCTCCAGGCAATATATAGGAATGGGGCCCTATACATTTGCACACATTTTAGATCAACCTTGAGGTTCCTTTTTTGTTGTGATGCTTGCTGCTGTACAATGGTGCCCCATAGTTGTGTCCAATGTTTCTACATTTTTCATGTACATGTTATAATATGTTGTAGACCACGAAATAGCAACTGATTTACAGTTGAGATACAGGTTTTCACAAAAACAAAATAAATTATAAAATAACAAACCTCACAATTGAGCGTTTAAACCAGGGGTGAGCCAGAACTATAAATTATTATATTAATTTAAAACGGGGTTATGTGGGTGGATTTTCGCATTGGTCTGAACAAAAATTACAGACTGGATTATTGAAAATGAACATTCATTCTCTGCCAGCAGGAGGCGCTTTTGGAACGTCAGAAATATAGAATGAGAAAAGTGTGAAAAAATATAGCCTATATTAACGAGGAAAGTCCACTGATGAGTTACCAGCGTAAGCCTGTGTGCAAAGGCTGTCTAATTCTAAACTTGAAAATACATTTATTTTTAGTTATTTTAACTACAAATTTAATGATCAGTGAAAGTAATGACCAAATGATCAGTGAAAGCAGAACGAATGTGTCACACGTTTTAAACTCAACAAAATGGTAAAATACATATATCAAGAGCATGCTCACAGATGAGAACACGTTGCGTTGGATAAAGTGCATTAAAGCCCTGCACGGGCCTCAAATATAGGCCCTAGCCCGTCTTTTTTCCCCTTTTCCCCCCCAAAAAAATTAAATAGTTCAGTTTTGCATGTAATGGAAAAGTGATTATATTTCATTTCGGTTTTTTATAAAGTTAATTTAGAAAAACGTTTGGAGCATTTTTTTGTTCGTTAAATGACCTAAGTTTTTTTTTTTTTTTAAATAACGGCCAGCGGCAGACAGTGAATTGATTAATTTAATTAAATTTAGCCTTCTCAAATCATCACGACTTGCCTAAAACAAAATCTCTATATAAAACAGTTCAAGCATATCACAATGTTTAAATGTTTAACCTAGCTAAATGTGGGCAGCACATGGAGGCGCCGGAGCGATCACTTGCATTTTTTTCTAAAGGTGCAAACAACTTAAAATACGCAGCCATTTTTGCTCATAAAGGTAAGAGTAATACATCATTATAAACTGTAAAGGGTCTAGTTTTATTTGTGTGTACTCACAATATCAACAAAACGTTGTGTTTTTATAAAATAAAGAAAACAAACACTTTCTGCCGTCTCGGTCTTGAACAGGAGCGCTTCACACAATCTCAGAAAAAAAGGTACAAAAGCTGTCACTGGGGCGGTACCTTTTCAAATAGGACACTTTTGTACTTTTTAGGTACTAATATGTACACTTTAGGTACTTATATGTATCTTTAAGGTACCAATATGGACTCTTTAGGTACAAAGGTGTGCCTTTTGAAAAGGTACCGCCCCAGTGACAGCTTTTGTACCTTTTTTTCTGAGAGTGCAACGATGAACCTAAACTCCGTGAATTGCCTCACAGACATGATGAAAATATATAGAAAGCTTTAAATTACTACTTTAAAACGAAATAATTCAAATTGAAAGTAGAAACTCTTTTTAAAGGAGATGGCGAGTCTTTTTTTTCCATCACCATAATTGATGGATGTCTAAAATATAAAAATAAGGAAAAGCCTAAAACTGTCAGACTCTGTTCCGTGTTTTGTGGTTGTTTTCCTCATGTGCCTTCCTTTCCCATGTTTAATTTGTCCCAGGTGTTTCCCATGATGTTTCATTGCTCCCAGGTGTGTCTCGTCATCCCCTCCTCCTGTGTGTATAAATAGTGTTCCCTGTGTGTGCTCCAGGGTCCGGTATTGTTTGTGTCTACAGTGCTACGTGTGATTCCCCGTGAAGAGTATTCAATTCCTTGGTTTCTGTAGTCTTGGTCTCCTCGTTCCTTGCTCCGTGTTCCCGCACCGTAGCAGATCGTGACAAAAATAGGCCCGATTATAATTTGCGTTTTATTTTATAATTCCGTACAATTAATTTGAATAAAACACAAATTATGATGGCATATATGTAAAACTTTGTCCTATAATTGTTTAGCTGCTTTTTCTGATTTTTATGTTGCTCTGTTCTGAATGCCTTAAAATGTAAAGGATTTGCTGCAACGCAATTTGGTATGATATGTTAATTATTTATTAGCCTATTTTTTTTATCCATGCAGCAAATGCTTTAAAAACAGCTTTAAAATTACTTTATTGCATTCCAGGGGCTTTTAAAGTACTTTTCACTATAACGGTAGCTTAAATGTACAACATTGTCATGAATTCGTTGTATTCCCATTTGTAAAATAGCTCGATTTTCTGCTTCTATTTGGCATAATATTTCTATGCAGAAATTGACTTTGACATGCAAAAGACTGATAAATTCATAATTAATGGCATGGCTGGTTCAGTCGACAGAAATACGGGACACACAGGCCTATAATAACTGCTGAAATGTTTGCGGGGCAAATCTCAGATCATTCTGAGCGCTCATGGTACTCACAGTGCGTGTGTGTGTGTGTGCTGGTGTGTGTGTTGTGTGTGTGTGTGTGTGTGTGTGTGTGTGTGTGTGTGTGTGTGTGTGTGAGTGTTTGTGTGCTGATGTGTGTGTGTGTCAGATGACGTGCTGAGTAGACAGGCTGGGATTCCCTCATGCCACTTTAGCATCAGCACTTTCTCATTTGACTCGTATTGGACTCAGAGTCATTATAACTCTGTTGATGCGTGCGAATTAATGTTTGGCACACAGAGATTCGATGAGAGTCAATAGTGAACGTGTGTTGTAATTACATAGTCCTAAAATAACGATGTGATCACTTTTCCTGTATACTTAATGCAACAGGTGTCCACATTTAATCGCAAAGTGTTGTTAGGAAGTTGTTTGAATGCAAACGTTTGGCGTTTTATAAGCATCATTACCACATCCATCGAAAAAAAAAAAAGAAAAAAAAAAGGTAAAGTATAAAGGTAAAAAAAATAAGTAACTTAAAATAAATGACATTAACTAAAATAAAATATAAAAAAGCTTATTTTATTTCAGCTAGTTGACAAGGCAACATTTCTCCTTTTCATTTAGTTTACCTGGATGTACTTAAAGGGTTAGTTCACCCAAAAATGAAATTTGTTCATCTTCGGATATCTTAATCTGTGTTCTGAAGATGAACGGAGGTCTCACAGGTTTGGAAAATTAGTGACAGAATTTTAATTTTGGGGTGAACTAACCCTATACATAAAAAACTAAAACTGATCAATCTGAAATAAAAATTTATAAAAATATATCACTATATTTAAAAATAATAATACATGGCCAAAAAGAAAAAAAAAACCCACACACAAATAAATTACTAAATATAAACTAAAAATTAAGCTTAAAATAAAAAATACAAATAATAAAACCATAATATTTAAAAAAATGTTTATAGTATGTCAGTGATTCTAAAATAACACTGGTAGAGATCAAAAGTGATGCTCTTGCTGAAATTTAATATAAGTCATTTTAAATGTCCCATTGTTGGCAGATACTTTCCATTGAACTAAATGTAATTGTTTTAATTTAATTTAATTTAATTTAATTTAATTTAATTTAATTTAATTTAATTTAATTCATTTTTTTTGCTGTTTTATCTTACTGTATTACAAATTGCAAATAAAACATTCCAGAAACATAATGTTGGCAGGTTGGATTTTTCTCAAGCACAATCTATAAACAAGATTATTTACACTTCAATTGTGAAATATTGTAATGTACAGATAATTTTAAAACCTTAATAAATGGTCTGGGTTTGTTGTTGCTTCACAAACACTTTTTACTGTCATTTTGAGGCTGTTGAATCCTACCTAGCAGCTTTCACAGCGCTTCTAAAACTTTTATCTAGTCTGTATTTTTGTTGTAGCAGAAGATTTGTTCCTGCAGTGTTACGGAGCTGAAACCGAAGCGCAGTGTTGTGTGAAACGCTCTGTACATGCTGGGCTGCTTCATTTTCACTCACACACACTCACTGTCATCACTCCCATCGCCTCGCTCAAGGCTGCACCTTAAAGATGGATGGCTTTTATCACAGCCCTGTTTAAAGATTAAACCCAACCAGCTTATCATGCTATGCTTGCCTTTGAGAGCCGATGGCTAAAGATCGTTTAATTGCCTTTCCTGAATGGTTCGTTTTGCGTGACAAATAGTCATTTATGCCGACAGGTCAAGGACAGGGTCACTTTATTTCGCCCCCTACTGGACAGAATATGTTAGCTTTGTGTAAACATGCTTTCAGTTGACCACAAACACACTGACAGTGATTTTATGAGCCATGCAAATATTGTTGAAAAAAAGGAACAGAAATCAACTTTATACAAATTATGAATGTCTATGATGCATTATAATACATATTGTAAAATACTTCTAATTTCTGTTGAAGTTGAAGTAATGAAATATAAAAAAATAGATGTTTAAAAATAATCATAATAATAAAAATTACAAAAACATAATAAAAATGTCTAAAAATTAACTAAAATGAAGATAGAAAAATATGGACAATATTAATAAAACTAATAAAAATGACAAACACAAAAATATTACAAAAATTTTAACTAAAATGAAAATAGAAAAATATTGACATATTAACAGAAACTAATAAAAATTACAAAAACAATAAAAATTACTAAAATGAAAATAGAACAATTTAAGCAACAAAAAGTCAAGAAAAATACAAAAACAATTACTAAAATGAAAATGAAAAATGAAAAAAAAAAACGTAAAATTTAAAATGACTAAAAATTAAAACAAAATAAAATATTATTCAAAATGTTAACACAAACTATAATAGTACATCAGTGATGCTAAAGTAGCAGTTCTAAGCATTCAGACTAATGACTTATGCATGACCAATGTTTATAAAAGTATTAAAGAATTAAAATATGACAGTTATAATATATTATAATATCTACTTATTCATTGTCAATATTTTAAATATTATAAAACATAACAAAACTAAATAAGATAAATCTGGTGTTGATCATGTTGTAATGCATTATACTGATATTAAAGATATTAAATGTATTACCAGGAATGCATTTGTATTGTTATGTTTGGGGTAATTTATGAGCAAACACAGCTGATATTATTATGAATGCATTATAATCCATCAATAGCACATGTACGGTGCATTATACATGCAGAGTGTTATGAAACTTCCATTGCGTGTATTTCCTCTGCTAAGAGTTGCTGCTGTAAATAAATCTGATCAGTTGTGCACACACACACACACACACACACACACACACACACACACAGCTCTATTCAAGTCCAAGACAGGGCTTCTTACAAAAGCATTTCTGTTCTTCAACGAGTCCAGGAAGCCTTCCCACTTCTCGGAACATGCCTGAGATTATACAGAGCCAAAGTGGTGCCTCTCTCTCTCTCTCTCTCTCTCTCTCTCTCTCTCTCTCTGTGCTTCCACCCTCCCCAGACCCTCTCTTTAAAAACAAGAGGGAAATGCTTCCCTGACTTCCCCCTATAGAACACTTCCTCCCTCAATCTCTCTCCTCCTCTTCCTTCTCTCACTCCTCCCTGTCTTCCACTTTGCACGCCGTGGTTCTCCCTCTCTTTCACACTCTTTGGCGGCTCTCATTCACTCTTCCTCGCCTTTGACATGTTCTCTCGTTTGCGTTCCCAGCCTCATAACAGCCTCATATTACAGTCATTTAAACTCCTGTTCCTCCCTCATACAAACATAAGCATCTTATAAATCATGACCCGGTTGGTGTCATGGTTTTATCATGAATTTGTGCAGCTTCCATAGATGTGAACAAAACACTAACCCTGAGTAATTAAATCTTGGCATGTAACTGTGGAAGCTGTATGTAAATACATATGCACACATTACATTTCCGTACATGAAATATATTGTCAGATGAAGTGAAAACGTATATGAAACCTATTAAAAATGTGAAAATATCTTGCCCATACGAATATGTATGCTTTTGTGTGTGTAATACATTTTTTGGAAATATATGTCATATACATGTATATCCATACTAAAACCAGTCAATACATGATGACATTAGTAATATAAAATTAGTAAATATTAGTATTAGTAAGGATATTAGTAAATATAAAAGATAATTTTTTTTTTACAAAAACATATATAACTATACAGGTTTTTGTATATATGTCATTTTAATTAAGCTGCTTATATACAGTGGTGTGAAAAAGTGTTGGCCCCCTTCCTGATTTCTTATTTTTTTGCATCTAATATTTAAATTTGTTTGATGATCTGAAACAATAAAGTGTGACAAACATGCAAAAAATAAGAAATCAGGAAGGGGGCCAACACTTTTTCACAACACTGTAAATAAAATATATTTAATAAATATATCATTGACATGTGGTTGCTACATACAAAAAATAATCATGTATGTAACATATATTAATTTCTTTTTTGTTTAAAGTTGAATTACTAAAATAAAAGTCTAAAAGATGAAGTCTATAAGAAACTATAAAGAAATACAAGTCTATAAAGAAATAAAAAAAATAAAAGTGACAAAAACACACAGCAAAATAACTAAACCTTTACTTAAAATTAAAACATATACAAGAAATTAAAGTCATAAACTATAATAATATATCAGTGATATTAACATACACACTGTTCAAAGTGTTCAGACTTTTTGCATGGCTGGTGCTTATAAAGGCAAAGAAACGGAGTTTACAGTACAGACAGAATAGAGCATACATAACACACACACACACAAACACATTCTTCGTTTCTCTCCTTCTGTCATTTTTTCCTCCATTGACGTCATTGTTATAGATTTTTTCATGCCATTCGTGCCGTGTCTGTCTGGCATGGGATTGCAACCCTTGGCAACTGAACTGAACGCCCCAGGGATCTCCATTCATCCGGCTCTGTGTGCCCATGTGTGTGTTTGTGTTTGCATGTACACAGTTAAATGTCACACACCGTGGCACCTCTGAAAAACAGCAGCTGATAACACAGGTCTTGTGTTTGAGTGTTGGGCAGCGTGTAACGATGTTGGGTGTAGACTGCAGTTTGCTCTCCGGGGAGTATGAGCCTGAGATGGTTGTTACTAGCTCAGACCAGCTCAATACTGCGTTTTTTTTTTACTAGCCTTCTGTTGTTTACCTCTTCTTTTTTTCCCATGTCCTTAAAGAAAACTCTCTTCTTCTCTCTTTGTTTCAGCTGCAACACCTCTAAAGAGCTAAAGTCGGAGACCACAGGTAAGACTCTTTATCATTTAGCTCTGGCCAAGATATTCTGCTGTTTCACTGGAATATTTATGATTGTTTTTATTTTTATGTTTTCAACAAAATCCTCTTTTCTTTTGTTTTCTTCTTTTTTTTATTTTTTAGAAGAGTTTATCGAAAACAAAATGTATCACATTTTTCAAAACAGAGCAGACTAGAAATTTTAGCATTCTGGGAAAGTATGAATCCTTGTAACATGGTCCATTTATTTTATTAAATGTAATTTTTTTAATGTAATATTTGAAAGAAAGTGAAAGTGACGTGTGGCCAAGTATTGTGACCCATACTCGGAATTTGTGCTCTGCATTTAACCCATTCAAGTGCACACATACAGCAGTGAACACACACGCTCTCACACACACACACACACACTCTGTGAACAGCCATTTCTGCTGCGGTGCCCGGGGAGCAGTTAAGGGTTCGGTTCTTGCTCAAGGGTCTCACCTCCGTCGTGGTATTGAAGGTGGAAGAGAGCGCTGGACATTCACTCCTCCCACCTACAATCCCTGCCGGACCTGAGACTCGAACCCACAACCTTCGGGCTACTAAGTCTGACTCTAACCATTAGGCCACGACTGCCCTAATGGTTAGAGACTGCCCTAATATTTAGTATATATATATAATTTTTATACATAAATGTATTTTAGTTTTTTATGTGACAATTTTTTTTAGGTTTGATAATTCAAAGATTCTGAAAATGCTCCATATTATGTGTGTATGGTTATAGGGAATTCATACTGAAAAATTAAACACAAGTAAATAAATAAATAAAAATCCTTCAAATTCTTTCTTTCTGTCTTTCTTTTTATTTATTTATTTAAATTTTACAAATATGTAATTAAATCATTTAAAACGTAAAATATTTATAAATATTTTCTAATGTGTATTTATAAACATATACATGTATTATACAGTAGGCTATAATACAAATTGATATATGTTTGATATTTTAAAGACTCTGGAAATGCCCCATATGTTGTGTGTAGGGTTATGGGGAATGCATACTGAAAAATTCAAAACTAAAAGTAAATAAATAACTTTTAAAAAATATTGTATTTACAATATTGTATTTATTTATTTATGTATTTATTTGGTTATTTATATAATTTTACAAATATGTAATTAATTCATTTAAAATATAAAATATTTATAAATATTTTATAACGTGTATTTATAAACACATATATGTATATACAGTATAATACAAATTTCTATAGGTTTGATATGTTGTGTGTACGGTTATGGATAATTCTTACTGAACATTTAAATTATTCCTACAAATTCTTACTGTATTATTCCAGTTTAATTCAGCTGAAATTTACAATTTTGCATCCTGCTGCCTCACTTGAAATTCTGGAATTGGATCGGTGATTAAAATCCATTTTCAATTGAATTCTGAATGGCACACAACCCCGTCTGTGACAAGTGTTTTCAAGCAGCATGCTCTGCAGCAATCTCCATTTTAATAAAGCGTCATTATCTTTATTCTGTGAAGGGCGTTCAGAAGATCCCGAAGTCTTGACATTCTGCTTCGAATAATATCCACTAGGTGAATGGTTGCCATGACGAATTCATTTCAGTGTCAAGTCATTAAAGTGGCCTGGTGGACTCTCCTCTGCCCTACCATGCTAAGCCTGATTACTGCTAATCGCCAGCCCTTTGAATCATTAAAAAGCCAGACACAGGTGCAAACGTATAGGGACGAGGTTGCAGGACAAAATCTATTTGAAACAGGGGGAGTTCGAGAGAAGAAGAAGAAAAAAAAACTGCCTGTTACTAAGACAAGGAAATTAAATGACATAATTTGCTTTCCCAGACGCGTAGGAGGCAGACTGACACACTGACATCGACAAGTCACACTATTTTTAACTGCCACTCATACGTCTTAATTACAAAGTAAAGAATAAGTGATTCCGCCTCTCGTGTGAGAAATTGGCATTGTGAAATTGGCCAGTGCGCTGTCTAGGGATGTTAGATTATGTTCTGACAAAACACAAACATTGTTTAGATCACAGCAAATGGAGTAGACGTGTCCATCATATCTAAAGTAACCAGGCTTGCTGAGATTAGGAATATTGCATTAATATTATCGTCATGGCCAGATGGTAGTTTTCTAAACTCAACACAACAACAATCTTACTTTGCTTACTTTGTTCACTGTGCTGAGGAGGAAGACTGACCCAGTGTCCCTGGTGATGTCCAGTGTGCCCAAGGCAACCTAAACTGCTTTGTTTCCAGATCTGTGTTTGTTTGCACTAGGGTATTTTTGGAAATTGCATCATGAACCCTTGTAAAAGGCCTGAGGGCTTCCCTAGTTTCATAACATCATCCATCTCTGCTGTTCTTCTGAGAACTGTGGGTCAGATTCATACAAATTAGATGTTCTTGACCTGCAAGAGCTGTTTGGGAGTCTTTGGGTGCATCATATAGGAAGCATATCATATGAGTCTTTATTCAGAGGGAACAATGTAAATTAATGAGGTAATGATCTTTTTCAGCGAGAATTTGCAGTTCAGTCTGTCCTGCTGATGAAAAATAAAAAAAAAATTTCTAAATCTTGTTTGCGTTAAGATGATAAAAAGCTGATTTAGTTATTGCTTTGATTTGATTACTGAAACTAATATTTTTAAAAACAGGAGAGGTCCAAGGATTGAGCCATGGGGGTTTCCACATGTCATTGGGATGATTTAGATTCATAATTGACTGCTTATATGTAATAAACCCTAAATATGGCCTAAATCAGCTGAGGACCATCTCAGGGGTCCTATCCAGTTTTCTAGTCTGTCCTGGTGCATATTGTGGTTGATGGTGTCAAAAGCAGCATCTAATAATAAAACTAGCACTGATATTTTCTTTGAATCCGTAATTAGGAAGGATATATGAGTCTTTATCGAGGGGGAAACATGTAGATAAAGTGATGAACAGGAACTTGTGATCAGCCGCACCAGCGTATGTTTTTTTTTTAAATACATAAATAAATGAATAAATCAACAGCCCTTTAAAGGGGTCATATGATGCTATTTTAAAGATCATTATTTGGTGTAACAGAATATGTTGACATGCTTTAATGTTAAAAAAACACATTATTTTTAAAATACTGTACATTATTGTAGGTCCTCTATGCCCCGCCTCTCTCAAACGTGTCGTTTTCAACAAAGCCCCCTCCTTTGAAAAACGCAGTCTGCTCTGATTGGCCAGCTGACCCAGTGCATTCTGATTGGCCGAACACCACAAGCACGCGTCGGAAATGTAACGCCCCTTACCATAATCGCAGCTTCAGCTTTCAAAGTAATGCTGTTCTGTTGTAAATACATCTTAACCAATGATTCCTAATTGTATCTACTTCCGGAAGACCAAATGAAGTGCTTTTGCTTTCACACTGAAACACACAGCGTCTCCCTGACATGGCTGCATCAACACGACTGCTGTTCCTGAAACCACGCCTTCTTTCTTTGCGTGCACATTTGGGCGGCATTATGCTAATATTTCCACATAGTGACGTAGATATGTGGGGGCGTGTTAGAACGAGCCGTTTTAGGTAGGTGTGGCTGACTCTTAACTTTTATAAAGAATATCTCTTTGGATTTGAGACTTTAGTCTTTGCAACTTTACAGATCTTCTTTATGCACCAAGAGCTTGTAACACTCCAAAGAGAAAGGACTTCTGCATGACTCTGCATGAACTGATTTAGTTATTGCTTTGACATGACATGCACGGCCCCCTCAAATCCCTCCACAACACACTCACATTCTTGCTTCTGCTCTCTCACTTTCCGAGGGGTCCAAAGTAAATTAAACATATGCGGATGAATGAATGAGCAAAAGCACACATTGATTGGTGCGATATAGTGGAGAAATCAGAATCTTAACTCTTTCACACTCAAATTATGTAATGCGGACACTAAAATATGGCTTTATTGCTACTGTAAATGCAGCCATAATTGATAATCAATAGGAAAAAAATATATTTATGACCATATTTTATTGGTTATTTCTAATTTGCATCACCATACACTTTTTGAATAGTAGTAACATCTAAATAATTATACATTTGGATTTTAAGAAAATATTTAAATAAACTTTTAGGTAATATTTATTATAAATTCACTAAGAGCTGGAATTCAGTATTGATATTATTATTTCTCTTTTGTTGGTTTTGATTGCTCCTATTTTCATAATTTGTAAGTCGCTTTGGATAAAAGTGTCTGCTAAATGACTAAATGTAAATGTAATGTAAATGACATGACCACTGAATCTAAGATTTAAAAAAAAAAAACAGAAGAGGTCCAAGGATCAAGCCTTGGGGGTTTCCAGATGTCATAAAGGTCCATTTAGATTCATAATTGCCTCTGAGGTAATCTTGCCGTGTTTGAGGTAATTGTCAAAACAACACTATTCAATGCTATTAAGACACCAGGTGTATCATTGTTTGAGTATTGTTAATAAAATCAACACATACCTGGATTAGAAATTTGCTTGAGTTGAGTATTTTTATTATGTGAGTTGACTATATTTTATTATAGTTTATGTCACTGTTGCGATTACATTTTTTTTTTAAACAGGAGAGGTCCGAAGATTGAGCCCTGTGGGTCTCCACATGTTATAGAGGTCTATGTAGATTCATATTTGCCTGTTTATATGTAATAACCCATAAATAAAACCTAATGATCTAAATCAGCTGAGGATAATCTTAGAGAGTCCTGTTCAAGTAGCCATTTGAGTCTAGGAATGTGTTCTGCTGACTGAGAAAAAAACATTCTCAATGATCTTGCCTATAAAGGGAAGATTTGAAATAGGTCTGTAGTTGTTTATTACAAAATTATCCAGATAGCACTTTTTTTTTAGGACCAGCTAAAAACTGCAGTATTCAAGACAAAGGAAGGATGCCTGAAAGGAGCCAATAGCTATTTTTAATAGGTCAGTTACTGGACAGTTGAACACACTTTCAAAGAAGGATGTGGGCAGCAAGACAGCAGGTCAACTGTTTAAAAATCTTGCAGTGTTTTGTAGGCAGTTCCCTCAAACCCAGCCAAAGTATTTAAATGATTATGTTGTTGTTGTTGTTGTTGTTGTGGGGCTATATAACCTCAGTGCTACATGAGGATGTGCTGATCTCTATTGTAATATAATTGATTTGGTGAGTGAAAAATGTTGCATTTGCTGTCAGACAGCAGATAACAGGCAACCTTAGTTTAGAGGGTTAGTTAACTCTGAACCCTTCTCTGTACCCTTCAATATGTCCAAAGTGGCAAAAAAAGTGCAGGTGTTTCTAATGTTCCTGTAATGTTTAAAAAAGGTATTTCTAGCAGTGCTTAGATTCATTAGCATGACAACTGTCTATGTTTCATCAGCTTTCCATTTCTTTTCATGTTTTATACTTCTGTTGTATTCCTGTTGTATGACTCATTTGACATTGATTTTAAGTGTTGTTTTCCCCCCTTTTAATCTAACATCATCCAACCATGGAGTTTATTTCATTTATTAAACCAAGGTTTCTCTAATTTGTTCCACCAAATTAAAATATGGTTGCTTCTTAGTTTCAAGTGGGCACAATTGACATGAATATGACTGTAGAAAAAAAATGTTGAACAAATTTGTTGTTTTTTTTTAATTATTTTTGCTGGAAAGACAGTGTAATTGGGTGTAAAAGTTTTCAGTATAATTAAGTTCATTAAACATTTTTAAGTAGTTTGTTGTATTCTCATTTACTAAACTTTTTAAAAACAGAAATAGATCTAATTTAAGAGAGATGAAATGTAGGACAGATGAACAATTACAGTAACTTAAAAGAACAACAATTAAAATAATGTGCACGGATGAATTAAATGCAGGAATGTGCATTAGAAAGTAAAAAGCATCAATTTTTATTTCATGTTGACTTTACTGTATCTGTGTTCGGCCTCATATCAGTCTCAGACTGACGTCTAATCGGGAGCAGATTAGATGCATGTGCTCTGCGCCTTAAGTCGGCCCTAGTCCTTCTATCACTTATCAAAACAGAAATAGAGGAAGCCACAGGCACACTGGGTTCCCTCTTGTTCTGGGAACATTTGTGAATGTCAGTGCTATTGTAGCGGGGACCTGACACACATCACTGAGAGCTGTTATCAGTTATCAGTCGAGCAGCGAACGCATCAGCTCTCCAGTCTTCAGATGACCCCGTGAGAAGCCCCTCTACAAACTGTAGATGGAAAGCTGCTCTGATGCTTTGCAGGTGCTTCATGTCCACATTTCTCCTTTTTACAGTGCTGCATTGTTAATTTTTCTGCACAATTGCCAATGACTGCGACTAGTTTGATAGCTGAGCTCTTGTTAGTCATTTTAGTTGGGAGATCCTCCATATAGGCACAATCTCCAGGGGGCTATATAACCTCAGTGCTACATGAGGATGTGCTGATCTCTATTGTAATATAATTGATTTGGTGAGTGAAAAATGTTGCATTTGCTGTCAGACAGCAGATAACAGGCAACCTTAGTTTAGAGGGTTAGTTAACTCTGAACCCTTCTCTGTGCCCTTCAATATGTCCAAAGTGGCAAAAAAAGTGCAGGTGTTTCTAATGTTCCTGTAATGTTTAAAAAAGGTATTTCTAGCAGTGCTTAGATTCATTAGCATGACAACTGTCTATGTTTCATCAGCTTTCCATTTCTTTTCATGTTTTATACTTCTGTTGTATTCCTGTTGTATGACTCATTTGACATTGATTTTAAGTGTTGTTTTCCCCCCTTTTAATCTAACATCATCCAACCATGGAGTTTATTTCATTTATTAAACCAAGGTTTCTCTAATTTGTTCCACCAAATTAAAATATGGTTGCTTCTTAGTTTCAAGTGGGCACAATTGACATGAATATGACTGTAGAAAAAAAATGTTGAACAAATTTGTTGTTTTTTTTTAATTATTTTTGCTGGAAAGACAGTGTAATTGGGTGTAAAAGTTTTCAGTATAATTAAGTTCACTAAACATTTTTAAGTAGTTTGTTGTATTCTCATTTACTAAACTTTTTAAAAACAGAAATAGATCTAATTTAAGAGAGATGAAATGTAGGACAGATGAACAATTACAGTAACTTAAAAGAACAACAATTAAAATAATGTGCACGGATGAATTAAATGCAGGAATGTGCATTAGAAAGTAAAAAGCATCAATTTTTATTTCATGTTGACTTTACTGTATCTGTGTTCGGCCTCATATCAGTCTCAGACTGACGTCTAATCGGGAGCAGATTAGATGCATGTGCTCTGCGCCTTAAGTCGGCCCTAGTCCTTCTATCACTTATCAAAACAGAAATAGAGGAAGCCACAGGCACACTGGGTTCCCTCTTGTTCTGGGAACATTTGTGAATGTCAGTGCTATTGTAGCGGGGACCTGACACACATCACTGAGAGCTGTTATCAGTTATCAGTCGAGCAGCGAACGCATCAGCTCTCCAGTCTTCAGATGACCCCGTGAGAAGCCCCTCTACAAACTGTAGATGGAAAGCTGCTCTGATGCTTTGCAGGTGCTTCATGTCCACATTTCTCCTTTTTACAGTGCTGCATTGTTAATTTTTCTGCACAATTGCCAATGACTGCGACTAGTTTGATAGCTGAGCTCTTGTTAGTCATTTTAGTTGGGAGATCCTCCATATAGGCACAATCTCCAGTTGACTCAACTAATTCCTCAAGTTTAACTATAACTGTATACCACAGTGACAATACTAGTGTGCTGTCAAAACTGTTTTACATGTGCTCTTCTGAATTCCCACCATTGTTGCATAGTCTGAAAAGAGGGCTTTGTGATTTTAAAATCATCCAAAAGAATGTTAAATGTATAAATGTTTTATAAATATAAATGTATCATTTTTTTTCAGTGCTGATCAACACACTGTCTGCCGCTGGCCGCTTGGTTGTTACTTTAAAAAACAAAAACTTATATTCAACGAACAAAAATTATCCAAACGTTTTTCTAAATGAACTTAATTAAACAATGAAACTACTTTGCCATTATATAAAACTGAACTATTTTAATAGCTGAAATAGTAGTATAAACTGTTTTGGGAGAAGGGGAAAAAAAATGGGCTCGGGTCGGACTCAAGCCAAGAATTCGGACAAGGGCCGGGCTAGGGCCTATATTTGAGGTCCTAAGGGCTCTAAGCAGATGCCAGCCTCCATGGCTCTTCATTCAGAATGTAGTTTGGGTCAAAATATTTCTTCACTAAAGATTCAAGCCCTGTTTTTCTGAACTAAGTCACGCTAGAAGGTGAGGGTGACCCTCCGAAGACGAGACCTCATGGGACCCTGATCCGGCCCTGGCAAACACTGTAAATCATTGAGTTTATAGATTGAAGGTACTTACTGGAAGACCACGGAAAGGTCACAAGGCAGGACGAATGGAGATCTATGGTGAAAACCTATAGAAAGATCAATAACTGTACCATAAAAAACTCTTTCCCATTACAGTGACTTCATCCTTCAGTTTACACTCATCCAGAAGCCTAGACACTGAATTAGTTTGTAAAATTAGTATCTGAAGTATAAATACGAGTGCATCGCTATATATTTCCTTCAGAAATCATTCTAATATGCTGATTTGCTGCTCAATAAGCAGAACAAAAATGAACAGATACATATACAAAATAAATACAATGTCATTTAAGACCCATTTAGATTGTGCTAACCCTGAGGGAAAACAGGTGGTTTAAAAAAAAGTAAAGACATTTATAATGTTACAAAAGATTTCTATTTCGAATAACTGCTGTTCTTTTGAACTTTCTATTCATCCGTGAATCCTGAAAAATAAAATGTATCACAGTTTCCACAAAAATATTGTGCAGTACCACTGTTTTCAACATTGATAATAATCAGAAATGCTTCTTGAGCAGCAAATCAGTATTCGCCATGAAATTATCTCATTAATGTTCAAAATACTAATAAATCTACTTGAATTGGAACCAACAGGTTAATCGTCTGGATGAAGTCACACTGAATGAATGAAAGTGTCTGTCACTGCGTATGGCGTCTGAAATATGCATATCACAGATCGTGTGAATACTGTAAGCTGTTAATACGAGCGCCAAGAAGACGCCGCTTTATGCTTTACACAGCGTGAAACAGTATATAGTGTGATCGTACGCCGTTCCAAACATAGCAGAGACATATTTATTGCCAAGCACTGAGAGTCTAAGAAATACATCAAAGTCTAATATAAAAAACAACCAGCTCCCTCTAGCAGTTCAGAAAACAGATGATGATTGGAAGAAGGAAGACAGAGAGGATGAGGAGGAGAACGAGCTGTAATTGCAGTCCCACACACCCAGAGCCTTTACTGAAATAGCCTTGCAATTTTCAAGACAAGTAATGCAGTGGCCTAAGCATTTCCTCAAGCCCTCTTTTTTAATCTCAAGTCATTTGCTCTCGTTGAGTTTTAGATTTGCCTCTTTGATGGTCATAGGCTTAAAGTCCACTGAAACTTTCACTGTATTAGCATCCCGACCTCCGTCAGCTGCATCGCCGGTGATCACTTCTTGTTCAAAATGAATGAATGACAGTGGATGCATGACTGTTTAACACGATGCAGCATGCAGAATATCTGATTTCATAACGTCAGTGCATGCGATTTTACTGATCCAGCATCAACCTCTCTGATATTCAGATATTGATGTTTTCTGTTGATTAAAAATATACATAAATGCATTTCCTCAAGTACTTTCGATGTTTTGCATTCATTCATGTTTGTTGTCTATAAGGTCATGTTATTCTAATAGCTACTCGAGTAAAATAAACCTGTTCATGTGTGATTCCTGAAGCATCGGCTGCGTCTGAAACCAAAGGCCGCTGATGTGATTATAGACAGAGTTATTGTAGAAATATAAAGGCAGCCATATGCATTTTTCTTTTTACACCCGTTTAAACTGAGAAAAATAGTAAGACAAAATATAGTTTGCAACATTTCATAACCAACTTTTATATTGTAATTGTAATAAAGCAAAAAAAAAAAATCCTGGGTAATAATATTATTAATAATATTGTTCTATTATAAAATAAACATTTAACATATATAGCATTTTTCACAATAAGTATCATTTGAAGCAGTTTTACCTTGTTGATGAAAGTATGTGTATTGGATAGGATTAACTATATGCTAAATTCATAATTATTGTTTTTCAAATGGCATTTAGAAAGTTGAATGAAACTGGCAAACTTAATTATTAGTACTCATTCATTTAATTATTTTAATAAATGTAATTAATTATATGTATGTATGTACTCAAAATATAATTATATTAAATACATAATTTATATTATTATATTTGCCATTGTTACAGTTTCATTTAGCTTCCTAAAAATAAGTATTTCCTTGCCTGTTGTAGACCAGCTTGGTTATCATTGGCATAAATTAAATTAAATTAAATTAAATTAAATTAAATTAAATTAAATTAAATTAAATTAAATTAAATTAAATTAAATTAAATTAAATTAAATTAAATTAAATTAAATTAAATTAAATTAAATTAAATTAAATTAAATTAAATTAAATTAAATTAAATTAAATTAAATTAAATTAAATTAAATTAAATTAAATTAAATTAAATTAAATTAAATTAAATTAAATTAAATTAAATTAAATTAAATTAAATTAAATTAAATTAAATTAAATTAATAAAAAATAAAATAAAATAAAAAATAATTAATTAAAACAAATATACAAATAAATAAATAAACAATCAATCAATCACCCAGATGAGGTTTTTTAGTCTACAGGATGTTATGCATACACTGGATCTGGACAAGGCTCGATGGCTTCCTGTCTTCATTCTTCATGTTTTGGACACTGCAGTGACATGTTGTCTAAATGAGGACCCATTTGTCTCCTATTACGGTATATATTTACTTTCAGAAGTGTGTTAGCAGCATTAAATGCTGTGCAGTGTGTGTTTCTGCTTATGCATGGCTAAATAAAGAGAAGATCCCGTCGCACTGTAACAGTAGTGTTCTCCGTACCGAGAGAAGAGCCGTGTTTCCGCTGTGAGAGAGAAGTAATGTTCAGCCCAGCGCTTCAGGACTCCATATGAAACTTAATGGCTGTCAGAGCGATGCCTTTCAACAGACAGAGCCGATAGGGGCAATTAGTGGCAGATAATGGCTCGCCCACCCACACCGTAAGTAGTGCACTAAAATATTGATTTCATTCCCATCCTATATATATATATTCCCCTTAACCATTTGCTGTCACTCTAAAAATATCTCTGGTCGTGGCAGGCTGTCCAATGCTGAAGAGTGGGAGTCGAGGGAAGGAGAGAACGAGGCTCTTTAGGACTGAGGTTTACAGTAGAGAGTGTTTCTATGAGCGCCTGAGGAGACTGTGAGACGCTGGAAGAGACGTTTAGAGACGTGAGTGGCGTAAGAAGGATGTAGAGGTGCTCAGGGAGAGACGAGACCTTCACAATGCCTAATTCATTCTTAATGTGGACTGAAACCAATCAGGGAGTCAACTGTGAGAGCAGCGCTTGCACTGGAAACAGACACAGTAGAGTTTCTTATTGCTAAACGGAGCAAACCAGATATGAGAAGAAACCCAAGACCAGGGCTCTGAACCGGTTCAAGGAACGAAAACGAAAACCGGAAACGAACAAAATTTGGACAGAAACAGAAACGAAATCAAATGTTATAGTTCCGAACAGAATCGAAAATTTGAAATGGCCATTAACCGGTTAATAAAGTTATTTTATCGTTCCATTTAATATTTGAAATTTGCTATATACAGTATATATGGTGTTTATAATGTTTGTAAACATTTTGCTTTTCTGGCATTTTAGCACATTATTTCTGAATGTAGCCTAATAATAAAATGCGACGTGAGCCTACGCGACTTATGTTTTATTTTCCTCTCAAAACACAATTTTATAAGAGTAGCATTGTTTTTAACAATGCAGCAAACATTTTTAAATATCTTTAAAAAAATACTTTAATGTCTTTAAAGCATTAACAGATTTTTTTATTTTGTTTAGTAGCCTATAATTTGGCCAAAATCTTGAAAAGATGCTGCTGTATTTGCTGTGACTAAAGCACAGCGGGTTACGATACCAGATCTCTTCCTGTTTTTTGTTTGTTTTTTGAGTAGAAAATGATGTACTTTATTATTATTATTGGGGTATTATTATTATTGTTATTATTATAATTGTTGTTATTATTGTTATGCAATTGTAATAAATAAATAAATACATAAAGTTTCATAAAATTTTTATACATTTTAGATAACATGCATTAATTGTGTCTCATCCAGTAATGTTACTAAATGCTGAATGATCATGTCATCACATTATGTAAGTTAAATATGTTGCAAATGTCATTTCACATCATGTTTAACAAAAAAAGTGTTTAAAAAAATAAAACCCATATATTAAATTAAATTTAAAAAATGACATTTAATTTAATTTAATTATTTAAAAGTACATACATTATTTCATAAATGCATTATAATTGTATATTATTATTATTATTATTATTATTTTTGATTTACATTTTTTTAAGTAAAACTTAAATAGTACTAAACTTAAATAAGTAAAGAAACAAACAAATAAACATGCATGCATAAATTCAGGATTTATAAAGGTTTTATGAGTTTTAAGTAACATAATTAACAATTTTCTCCTATCCAGTAATGTTATTTAACTAAGTGCTAAACGATGCTCCAGCCAGCATTGTTTCCTGCGAATATTCCACTGAAATTCATCACATCATGCGAGTTAAACATGTTGCGAATGTCATTTCACGTCGTCTTTAACAGATTAACTCTCCAGAACTAGTGAACATAAACTGGCTTCAAGGATTCTCAGAAGCCACTTCAGTTCTGGTATAAAAGCCTGACAAAGTTCAGAAAATGAACTAGAAGCTATTGGCTTTATTGTTCCTGCATTATTAATGGCTGTTCAGACATGGAGGAGCGATAGAGAGAGGAGATCAATGAGCGCTAATGAACACGCCTGCTCTTCACGGGTCGCCCTCCTCCCAGCCGCAATTACACAACCAGCCTGAGGGGGCAATTAAGAGCCATACATTACCCACAATGCAAGGTTTAGTGTCCGTCTTCTCGTGCAGATCACCATAGGTTTGCTTTAGAGTGTCATATACACAAAATAATTTCTGTGTGTTTATGTAGCACTTCAACAAAAATACAGATAATGCAACTTCACATTATTACAGGAAACAAAAAAAAACTGATCCGTTATGAAACAAATTCAGTTTCAGATGAAAATTTGCTCTGCAGAAGACAATAGATCAATTTTGTTCTCATCTAATAGTGTCAGTGCTTTAAATCAATATTACTGAATATTAATTGCCTTGTAAATCACATTGTCATTACCATAATATGAAAAAATAATTTATTATTATTACACTCGTAAAAGTATTTTTACATCTTGGTAGTCGTTGTGCTGCCTTTGATATATGCTATTTAAATACAAAATATTGCTTTACAGTAACGATAATTTTATGAGAAGCACCATTAAGAATAAACATTAACAGTAAATGGATGCATTACTGTAGTGATGATTTTAAGGGAAAATGGGCTTAATTGTCATTTAAACTTATTTAAAAAAAGACAAAAAAAAATTTGATAGAAAAAAAATGCTTAATTTTATCAGTCAAATTAAAATTGCATTAAAATATTTTTCCTATATAGCTGTTAGAGATGAACGAGTGAATGCAAAGAAACTACGCTTACATAGATTAAAGCAAGGTCAACCATTGAATCAAAAAGTTTGTTGTTTTACTGATTCAACCTGATAGATTCCCCAGTGTAGTGCTGTTGGGGCATGTTGTCACAGACAGCTGTGTTATTGCCAATAACAGCACTCGGTAGATGCAAAAATCAACTCACTTTGACAATATAATGTCTTTTAAATGAAAGTGTTTTTACATCATGGTAGTGTTTGTTGTGCTTCCTTTAATACATGCTATTTAAATAAAAAATATCATTGCTGTACAGTAACGAGAATTTAATGATAATCACCATTAAGAATACTGGAGATTATGGAAATCATTAAAAGTAGATGGATGCATTACTGTGATGACGATTTTAGAGGAAAATGTTCTTAAATGTCATTTTAAATGATTTCAAAAAGGCAAAAAAAATCAAAAGAAAAAATATGCAAAATCTGATGAGTGATTTTGGGCTGAAGTGCGATTGGCTTGTGAGCTCTGAATGGCTTGTTTTTCCCGTGAAATGGTCAACAGCTCTGAGCCTCAGGCCGTCTCTGTCAGCAACACTAAATATCTCACACACACTGTCCCTACAGAGCCTCTTTCTGTTATAGCGTCTCACACACACACACAAACACACACTCACTCACTCACTCACACACAC
>NW_015542379.1:490167-507270 GCF_001515605.1 Sinocyclocheilus anshuiensis
CACACACACACACACACACACACACACACATCTCCCGTCAGGTCCAGTGGGAGCACCGTCTTCTGCTTGTCTGTTAAACTATCGCTTCGTTCACATGAACGCACACATTCGCTCTTCCCATCAGTCCCGGCTGGAAACTGTCTTGAATGTTTTAGTTGTTACATGATTTATTCAACAGTTTTTTTGTCTAATTCATTTGCTGGGGTGTAAATCATTTAGCAGTGCTAAATATACCTGTGGTTTACTCATGTATTCAGTTTAATAAAAGTTAAAGTCAGAGCAGGTACAAATAGGGCTGTGACTCTCAACGGAACGTGATGTGATTCAGATTAATTCAGGAGTTGTGAGTTATAATGTGCATTTTGACTGATCGAGATGGCTGACTCTTTGTGCACTATTGTCATTTGAGTCCTTCATCGCAGAAATCTATATGGAAGCTTGTATGTTAACTGTATCTCACAAGTCTAACTTTTTAAGCAATTCCGAGTTGATATCTCACTTTTTTTCTAAATTCTAATTGCGAGATGTTAACTCACAGTTGCCTGTTTAGAACTCGCAATTGCAATGTAGAAACTTGTTAGAATTGTGAAATAAAAGTTGCAATTACCTTTTTTTATTCTGTGGCAGAAACAAAATAACTCAGAATTCATAGAGTTAAACTCACAATTCTGAGAAAAAAAAAAAGGGAATTGCAAGATATAAATTGAGAATTGTCAGATGTAAACTCAAAGTCTGAGTTTCTGAGTTCATATCTTGCAATTCTGAGAAAGACACATCAAAATTGCAAGATACATGGCCCAAATTGTGAGATATTTCGGCTTAAGTCAAGAAATGAAGTCGGCGACACCGACTCGTCATCTCCGCAGTAGTGGATGCGACTGTATGCATGTTTCATACGGATTACATAATCTGAAAATATCTGTTTTCCATTTGAATTGGTTTATTTGAAAGTAGACATTTCACTCTCTATAGAAATATATATTAGGCATGTAAGGCAAATATTCACAGAGTTTCAGAGTTTCGCGCTCAAGTTCACAGAGACCGAAACGGCAGAAAGCGCATCCTGTTTACTTTCATTATTTTACAAAAGCGCAGCTTCGTTGTTATTGTGAGTGCACACAAATAAATGTAGAGTCTTTACAGATTTGAAAGATCTGTATGAGCAAAGATGACAGAGTAGGTTAGACAGTATATATATATATATATAGTATAGTCACATCTGTTATGGAGCAAAAAGCTCTCTTTTAAAGTGGTGTAATGATAAGGAATACTTTGAGAAGTTTTGTGCAGTCAAAGCAGTTTGTCGCGTGAAATTCGTGCGTCTGCAGATCATCTGCATGCTCAGGTCGAGTGAGGAAGGGTCTCCTCGTCATCCTCCGTTCTCGTCTGAATCAGCTGCCTTTGGGCCTTCACCAGAGGACACTCTTCAAACAAGGCTTTGTACTGAAGTAGCGAATCAAGATTAATGCACTTCCAGAGCACGACTCGCTTGAAGGGAGAGAGAGCCAGTATAATTAACACCACGGGGCCTGGGAGGAGAGTCGGGAGGGAAATCATAGAAAATCACAGAAAACAGAGGGAATGGAGATGACACGGCTGATATCTTTCATTCCTCCACTCTTTTCTTCTCTGAGTGATGTGCTGTTTTGATCGTACAGTCAAATGCGAGTTGTTGTTTACAGAGCTCATTTCCTTCTTTTGTCATTTAAGTTGAGAACTATGTTTATTATATCTGTTTACACAGGACTAAAGCATTTGTTCTGCCAAAAATGAGAGTGCTGTCATCATTTATCTCAATACCATTTGACCTCCATTGAATCAAACAGGAACTGCACTGATAGCTGCAAAATATAGTTGTTATTTTAATTTTAAAGTAGATTTTATTTTTATATTTTCAAGTTCTACTTTTACTAATCACTTCTACTAATTTACTTCTAATTACAACTATGTTTTATCTTAATTTTACTTTTTTTTTTAATGTTTTTTGTCATTTTTAATTGTTTTTTTTTGGATAATGTCTAGGCTTTTATTAAGTTTTAGTTTATTTGGTTTAGTTATTTTAGTACTTCAGTTTGTTATGTGAAATGCTTTCTTGACAACTATAGCTGAACTAAGTGTTTTATTTTTATATTTTATTACAGTTCTTTTTTGTATTATGTTTTATTTAGACTTAGCAAATGATAACCCTGGAATAAACACGTCAAGCTTCATTATTTCTCCATGAAATTATTATAAAATTGGTCCAAAAAAAAAATAAATAAATAAAAATAACAAAATTTAAGTTGTTATTCTTTCCGAAATTGGATACAAAGATATGGCTTATAGATCACTTTTATAATGCTTTTATGGTACTTTTGCATGCATTTGAACCTTGAATGAGTGAAAGATCCGGTGTTATTTTAGTATTGATATATTAGCAAAAATATAGTTTTAATGTTTTAAATTTGAATTAGATTTCATTTTTATTTTTATTTTCATTTTAGTTATTTTGTTGTGATTTTGTCTTTTTTATGTCTATATGGTTTGTTATTAAATTTTAGGTTTTAGTTTTTAATTTTAGTCATTTTAGTACTTCAGCTTGTGTGAAATGTTACAAATTTATTTCAGTTCATGTTTACTTTAGTTTTATTATGTATCATTTAGTTTTAGCTAAAAATAGGAACCCTGGAATGAACATTCAAGCTTCATAAAGGATGTAGAAGCACCATTAAAGTATAACAAAAGTAGTCAAAAGACCAAAATTGAAGTCATTATTCTTCAACAATTTGGACATGATTGAAGTTTTGAAAACTGTAGCAGATTTGGTGGAAAAAAAGACACTTGAAAGATTGATTCGTTCACAAATAAGTCATCGATTCTCTTCTAACTCTTCATTAAATAATGACTGTGAAGTTATCATATGGCTTCAGAAGACTTAGAATGTATAGCGCACGAGTCATACACTTTTATGATGCTTTTGCATGTTTTTGAAGCTTGAATGATTGAGAGGTGGATTTCGCTTTTGTGTTTGCCTACATGAATCATGACAAATTTGAATGCATCATATTTAACGTTTCATTTATTATCAGATTTGCAAAAGCTACAACCAATTTACACCATCCAGCTGTTGACCATCTACTAAAACCAACAATACAGCCATTAAAGTGCCCCTATTATGGATTTTTGAAAATTACCTTTTATGCAGTGTGCAACACAGCTCTAAGTGAATGAAAACATTCTGCAAATTTTTAAATCTGAAAGTGTATAAAGTTATTGTCTCTCAAAAGAAAGAGTCGACTCGGAATCATTGAAACGAGTCATTTTTTTAAAAACGAATCCCGCAGATTAGCGTCACGCAAAGGAGGGGTTTGGAAAAATGAATCGTTGAGTGAATCGTTTGGGAGTCGTTGAGCAAGGTAAAAATAAATGCATATTATAAGACCTTGCATGCATGTCAACCTGTTTTGGGGGTCTCCCAAAACCGAAATATGAACCTTTCATAACCCATAATGGGGCACTTTTTTTAAACCACTGCATGAGTGATTTCATCTTTTAACCACCATTCAGAATCACAGAAACTCCCCAAATGTGGATGTCCCTTTCTGAATGGATTTCATGTTTCATATTCCAGTCCCTGACTATGAAATGCTTGGTGATGACAGTCACCGGTTGTACTGTGTTGAATGAGTAACACGTTTCCGCTGATCTCAATCCGGTTTTGCTGCTCTGGAGGAAATGCGTGTTGTAAAGTGATGCTTCAGCAGGTTAATTGTGCAAACATCTTTACAGACTCTCAAAATATGAAACGCTCTTATTGTCATCACAGCTATCATTTACACTGGAACAGAAGGAACGTGTTCACTATACTGTAAATATATAAATAAGTGTAGCAAGGACAGGAATGAAATATGGCTTTCCCATTTCAATGCAAATGAAGGAGAGAAAGAATGCAGTGCGAGCGTCTCACCAGTGTTTCTGAGCTCAACACGCTCCTATAGATGGAGGAAATTAGTGTCCACAAATGAAACTGTCTGTCAGCATGAATCCAGAGCCGAACTTATCGCTGCCGTTGCATTGCGTACGGATGTTTACTTCAGAGTGCACTTCTTTTAATGCAGAAATGAACCAGCGTGACGGTCGGGGTGAAGGAGAAGATCTCTCAGAGCTTCATGCTTTTCATTATTTGTGGCCCTGGAGCACAAAAGCAGTCTTAAGTCGCTGGGGTATATTTGTAGCAATAGCCAACAATAAATTGTATGGGCCAAAATTATCCATTTTTCTTTTATGCCAAAAATCATTAGGATATTAAGTAAAGATCATGTTACATGAAGATATTTTGTAAATGTTTTTACCGTAAATATATCAAAACTTAATTTTTGATTAGTAATATGCATTGCTAAGAACTTCATTTGAACAACTTTAAAGATGATTTTCTCAATATTTAGATTTTTTTGCACCCTCAGATTCCAGATTTTCAAATAGTTGTATCTCAACCAAATATTGTCCTATCCTAACAAACCATACATCAATGGAAAGCTGATTTATTCATCCTTCATGATTTAAAAAATGACCCTTATGACTGGTTTTGTGGTCTAGGGTCGCATTTGTCTTTTTTTGTCTCCCAGCGCTAAATCAAGTCGTTTCTGTTTAGATGTTTGCGATCTGCCTGCTTCGTTTGCGAATGGAGATGTGTGGGTTCTGTGTGGAAATGTTGTGTTGATTTGTGTGTTTACGTGTCCTCACAGCAATCAGTCTTACTTACAATTCATTCCTTCACAAATTCACTTTGTCAGACTTGTGAAGTTGCAGAAGTTTTGTCAGAAGCTCGTTCTGTGATTTCATGCAGTGTAATGAAAAAAATGCAGTTTTATTGAAATGTTATTGTTTTTTTAACGTGGCTGTGTTTTGTCCATGTTTTTTTTTGTGTGTGTGTAAATACTGTACATTTCTCTTCACTTCAGCACGGAAGCTTGTAGGGGTTGGGTGCCACTTTTTTTTTCTTCAACTATTAGTTTTCTCCTGTTTTTTTGGCTACTCAGGGAGTTAGTTCAGTCCCTGTATTTTTGTTCAGATTTTTTTCTTTGTAGCATAGTAAGCTTTATCGGGAAAAAGGTAGATTCCGTTTGTGTTTATTATTTTGGCCTTGGCCCAAACCTGAACCCTTTCGCTTCCCATTTGTGTGCTGATTATTGCCATTGAACTTGACTGGTAAAAAATAAAAAAAGAAAAAGAAAAAAGAGAGAAAACAAGCAGTTCGGTGTAAAGACATTTATTTATTGTTCTCAGGCCCTTGACCTGGGACGTAACACCGTATTTATCTGTATTCAACATCTAACTCTATACAGCAGTTTTTTAGCACGACATTATATTAAATAAATGCATTTAGAACACACTTGTATCCAAGATGACTTACATTGCATTGGAGGTATCCAACTCATGCTTTCTCTGGGATCTGAATCATGCTTTCTCTGGGATGGGAATGCAAACCACGGCTTCTTGGGGCTTATTGCTTTTATAAAACTTTTATTATTCCATATACGTAGTTAGGTTTCACAAAATAAAACAGAGCAAATAAAGTGTAATGATATTAATAAAAACAGTATTCTTCCACCAAACAACGTAGCTCCTCAGAAACAGTTGTGGTTGTAACAAAGTGGTTGCCGAGCAACACACAGAAGTAAACAAAGGTGTATGTTACTTTGTAGAGTCATTTACAACAGCTTCGAACGCGGCTCAGCCAATCAGAATCAAGGACCGGAACTATCTGTTTTATAATATAGGTTTTATATATAGTATGAATTAGTTTTTCTGTGTGTGTATTCTTCATAACTGTAAGCGTCACACACTGCTTTTGCTCGTTCTGTGTAAAATCGTTCTCCTGTTTGTGTTTCTCCACAGCTCCATGGCTGATTGACTCTAATTATGTATCTAAACGAACCAACTCGCTTCTGTAGCCAGCAATATTGGTTTTCCTGAAATCTTAAAGTCGCAAGGCCTTGTGTGTGACATAATGAAGTTCTGTCCAAGTTAATTCTCCGGCAGGTTTAATGGTGCATTTCGAGCCGTTGCTCGCGCCGCATTAGCAGCGGGGAAACGCTCCGCGGGGAATCCAGTGCAGCTCAGCGCATAAGTTTGCACTCACCTGCTGTAATGGTTTAGCAGAAGAGATGGGAGCATTGGTGTCTACTGAAAGCAGTCTGTTAAGGAGTGATGAGACACACAGACTCGGGTTTCACAAGAGCTTTGGGTTCTTGTTCAGGATGTGATGCAAACTTTGTCTTTGAAGAGAAACACTTCAGCTTCTGAGAACTTACGTATGTTTAAATACTTTGAGATTCAGAGATACATTTTTTTTTCATGAAATTTTTGACATTGTGGGGACATTGTCCCCATTTTCCCACAGGGAAAAAAAAAAAGTAAAAATAGTAAATGATGTTTATCTGAAAGTGTAACAATGCAAACAGGTTTTCTGTAAAGGTTAGGGTTAGGGGGTAGAAAATATAGTTTGGAAAAGTAATAGAAGTCTATGGAAAGTCCCCACAATTCACAGAAGCCTAATATGAGTGTGTGTGTGTGTTTCAGGTCGAGGCCAGACCATCAGTGACTGACATGAGTAGAAACCTTCCGTCCGATCCAGCATCATTTCATAAGGGATTCACACTCATGTGTTTCACGCACAGATAGTACAACTTTACATTTTGCTGTTTCACTTCATTGATTAAAGCTCCTCTTTCACATTCCCATCTCGTTCCTAAACACCGTCAGAAGCGATAAACTCATCCCGTCCTCGCGTGTTTCTCGTCCGTGTTAAAGGGAAATCATCTTGAGGAGCATTGGGTCTGACACCAGCACCGCATCAGGACAGATGCTCGGACCTAATGGAAAGTGAGTAGCTTAAGAAAGCAGCGGTGAAGCGTCAGCAGTGCTCTCTTTTCCCACCCGCCCTGTCCTGGCCTAATTAATGCCTGCCCAAGAACTAACTTGTAGCTGTCAGCGTCTGCCGGCTCCGCAGAAATCCAATAACTTCAGCCAGCAAATTTATGTGGAACACCAGCAAAGCTCCAGCAAACTCCAAATGATGCATTCAAATCCACTGCATTTTGAAATCCTGTTTGTTTGTTTTTTATAAGTTGTCAGGTACTTTGAATATTGCATATATTGGAATTTGAAATGTGTCAAAATAATCAGAGGCCTTACTGCAAACATGTTGTGCCTGTCTTTTATTACATATAGAAATAAAAATGGTTTTCACTCCTAGAAGTTTCCATGACTGGTTGTTTATCACTCGCTGCATGTAAGGTTTTCAGATTAAATACACTACCGCTCATTTTATAGTTTTTAAGTCTCTTCTGCTCACCAAGGTTGCATTTATTTGATCAAAAATACCGTAAAAAATGTAAAATATGTGTACAATTTAAAACAGCTGTTTTCTATGTGAAAATCTGTTAAACTGTAATTTATTTCTGATGCGCAGATGTATTTTCAGCATCATTACTCCAGTCTTCAGTGTCACATGATCTTCAGAAATCATTCTAATATGCTGATTATTAGAAACATTTCTGATTATTATCAATGTTGAAAACAGTTGTGCTGCACACTATTTTTGTGGAAACTGTGATACATTTGATTTTTTCAGGATTCACAGATGAACAGAAAGTTCAAAAGAACAGCATTTATTTGAAATATAAATATTTTGTAACATTATAAATGTGTTTACTCTCACTTTTGATCAATATAGAGCATCCTTGATGAATGAAAGTATTCATTAATGAAAAAATGTCTTACCCCATATATACACATACTATAGACAGAAGTTTCTCAGACCTTATTGTGCTCATGAATTGAAAAACCCCGTTCTAAACCCCAGAGGAGAGTCGGCAGGGATTAGTCTTCAGGGTTTTGACGTCACGACTGCAGCTCAGCTCTCTATTAGATGATAGATTAGTGGAAACAACCCTGCAGAAGACTTCCATGTTTCTTCTGTAATTTCTTTACCTCCCAGCCGGAGCAAATGTCAGTGGATTAAAGAGAAAGAAAAGCGTTCTCCGGTAGTTCTGCTTGTAACGTCTGTGGGTCAAGGGCAAAATAAAGCCTGTCCTTATCAGTATCACTGTAATAAATGTAAAACAGCTGGAAAACTCAGTCTGGCCATGAATTTCAGAGTCAGCTCAACTTGAAGACAACTTGTTTATGTTTATTTCGAGAAGCTTATGTCCAGAGATGCTTCAGACTCGGCTTTTATTTCCATTTGCATTTTGAAGAATCACTTTGGAGACGAGAAGACCTGATGTCAAAGTGCAAGACCTTTCTAATTTTGAAGGTGGACACATTTTTGAGGGCAGCAATTTCAAGAATAAGAGATTCAGCCTATGATAAGCCTCAAATTAGCTCTGTTTTTTTTTTTTGTACCATATATTATTATATGATTTTTTTTATTTGTGCAGTTGCACTGTGAGACTGTCAATCAAAAATGTGTTACATTTTTATTTTTAATATAATCATAATTTAACATTGTTTATCTTATTGTTTATTTTTATATTATTTTAATTGTAATATTTTTGAATTAATAGTAATAATGCAATTAAATAATTTGTAAAATATTTAATATTTAATAATAATAATAATAATAATAAAGGCAATAAAATAGCATTGTTTTTTATTATTTTAATAATAATAATAATAATGCAATAAAAAATAACACAATTAATCATTGCTCCTGACCCATATATCATTATTTTTCAATTGGAACATTTAACGCTTGAGGCACCAAAAGCACTTCTCACTTTTTCATAACCCTTTTTTAGTATGAAAAAAAGCAAACAATCAATAAAACAAGCCGAGGTGTGTAAGGCTGAACTGAAAAAGCAGCACATGAGCTGCTTTATGAGATGCACTATGTTTAAAAATAGCATCTGAACTCCTGGCTGTCTAACCTCTCTTAAGGTAAAGAGTTTGGTCTCTCAGAGACGTGCTTCTTCTGTAATGCTTATGGAGATGCAGCGCTCTTCAGGATCATCCTGTGCACTGAGGCTAATGCTGAATTGCCACTTTCATGAACCATAACACTTACAAACATCTCTCTATTAACTAGACGGCCTTTGGCAGAGTGCTGCCATATCAGAGACGTCCGCAGTGTTAAATCTGAGCTTGATATTACAAAGTTCTGCATGAAATCCAAAGCATATCTAACCTACTTTGGATTATAATTATTTTGTGATATTTTGGCGGCTTGTGCATTTAATATTTATGTTGGTGCAGCAGCTTTTAGTCATGCAAATTGCAAAAATAGTTCTGTATCTGGTTTATGGTGTCAAGTATTGCAGTGTGAAATCAAACCTTCAAACAAATCAGATTTACTTGATGCCTCATAAATATTTGAACATCTGAATTTGCATCGTCAGCTATGAGCATGATGCAGTTGAATTGATTTTTCCATACTAGATCTTATCATTTGGAAATACAACTTGCACATGGAATATGTTGACATTATTAATACATGTATATTAATAAATGCATTGAGAACTGCAGCAAATGTAGAGCAAATGAATCCAGCCGATCAGTGCAAGAACGAGACGCCAACGGCGAACACTAGCGGCATGTGTGCATTGCTTTTAGCAGTTTGTGTTAATGGAAAAATCTGTTTTTCATTCTAATTAGCTTTTGCTTTATATTCTCTTATAATCCCAAAGAGAGTATGAAAAAATACACAGATTCAAGATTAATTAACGGCCTTCTGTAACTCTTGAATTCAGAAACATTTCAAATGTGCTCTTTCTTTGTACCCGACTGACTAAAGAAGTAAAGCAACACAAAGCATTGTGCATGTGCATTATATTTCGATAAAAATGAATAAATATGGCACTGTTTGTTGTTAGCATGCAGGGTTTTCAGTCAACAGCTATCAGTCAGAATTCATATTCATGCATAAACAGAAAGCGAAGAGAAGAGAGGAAGATGACGTTTGCTTGTGCTTTATTTTCAGCAGCGCTTGAGCAGTCCGGCCCTAATTAAAGCGTTCCGGTCCACGGCAGACAAGATGGAAACCAGAGGCTATTTCATTTCCTCTGGTCTTTTTAGACTGTGATTACAGCTGTTTACAATGGGCAAGAAAATAAAATCACAATAACAACAGCAGCGGCGGCGGCAGCGTCTGAAGGAGGGTTATACCTCAGACGAGATACTGTGGATCTGTGTGTGATCCCGTCCTACAGACAGAAATAATGAGGCAGGAATGGCATGAGGATGAGCAAATAATGACAGAATTTCCATCTTGAACTTTTATGTTAAGACTGGTGGAACGAACGAGGAAAAGGTCTGAAATCGGCATGTGGGATTTTCTACGTCTGCCGTGGAAAATAAACGTTTTGAAAAGAATCAGAGAAAACATTGTGAGATGCCAAGACATTTGCAATAATTTTTAGCTCCAGTTCCAGCTGCTGCTTTCTGGATGTCTGTTTACTCATAAAAACGGCATTATAAAATATGCAATATGTCTTCTTCCAGAAACGAACAGTAGCCGAGATGAACTAGATGAATCGTCAAGATTAGTTTACAGAGGCGATGTGGGCTTTTCCGTGCAGCGCGTCTCACGTGGACTATTGTAACATCAAAAACTAAAGTAGCTTGTGTGCGTAATCACGCGGCAAAACTGTACATCGCGTTGATTTCATACGGATTACTTTATCGCAGAATATTTGTTTCCGATAAGACATACTTCATTTAAACGTAGACATGTCAAGCTTTCTATAGATATATTTCTCATGTCTGTGTGTCAAGTATTCTCTGAGTTTCAGTTCATTTCAGTGACGCGTTTCTAAAAGCAGTTCATGGAGACAGAGAAGACGGAGCGCACCCTGTTAGTTTTCTTTATTTTACAAAAGCACGGAGTTCTGTTGTTATTGTGAAGTGTAGCGAATCAGCTCATGGGGAAATATGAATAATTAATCATAACTAGTTATAATTAATTATAAAGTGTACACAAATAAAAGTATACACTTAACCGTTTCGAAATGATGTATAACACTTATTTGTGTGACCAAAATCGATAGAGTATTTTAGTGTCTTGTGATTAGAAATTTGGATTTTAAATATAGTAACATGCACAATAATTTTGGCTCCAGTTCCACCTGGGTGTCTGTTTACTCGTGAGAAATGTACATTATTTAAAGACAAAGTTCATAAAAAAACGAGGAATCCTAAAATCTTCACCTATGCTGGAGCTGAACTAATTAACAGGCGAGAACCAAATGCACAACTTTTGTAGAACTTTCCAGGTTGGAGAAGAAGAACAAGGACTATCTGTTCTTCACACAATATTGTATGAATTCATATGAAAGTCATAGTATGATATCTTATGGCGTTTGTTTGAGTTACAGTGCCCAATCACTTTCAATATATGGACAAGCATGGCGTTCATTTCTCTTTCTGAGGAAGGTCGTATGAGTTTGGATCAACATAAGGCTGAGTAAATGACAACAATTTACTATTCTATTTTACTATTTTTACTATTCTATTTTACTATTCAGTTCTATTTTGGGTTGAACTGTTGCTTTAAACGAGTAAACATGAATCTGGCCTTACAAACGTGAGCAGCCGAATTCATGATGTGGAATTATATAAAGAGCAGTGAATTTACCCCATGGTTTCATCTCCACTCGCTGGCCCTTCACACAGCCATTCCTCCATTATTCAGAGTGTATTCATGTGCAAATAATGAAACTCAGAAGAGTTGCTATTAACTCGCTGTTTGCACAAAATAACCCCCTCCCAACCTTTCTGCCCCAATCACAATATCCTATTGCACCATTATACGTGACTAAATATCTGCCTATAATAGGGCCCGATGTTGGGTTGTGGTAATTAAAAGATAATAGTGAGCCAATTTGAGCTTTACGAATAAAGATGTGGTATCTCAGCAGCACGTCTCATATAAACCCAGGGTGTATTTTGGTATTGCCACCGTTTCTTGGGTTTCTTTACTCCTGATGTTAAGATCCTGTCAGAGGTCAGGTGACACTGATTTATGCCATTCTCACGAGGCAGTCGTAAACGAGGCCGACGATACAGTGACAGTAATTGAATCAGTTCAGTGAATCTATTAAGTAGGATGTCAGATGTAAAACGCGTCCTCCAAATCCTCCAACCGCAGTGAAAGATAAATAAATAACATATACGTAGCAACGCTTTCTCAATGAGATCGCCGCTCAATTGTGAGCAGAGTCATGTAGCGTTTTTACAATCGACAAATGAAATGTGACAGGTAATCATGCAGCTTCTGAGTCCAGTCGAGCGAAAGCTTATTAATATCACAGTTTGACCACAGATGATTGGTCTCATTACCCAACATGCCACACCTCGAATGAGAAATGATTGCGAAGCGCATTGGGTTTGGGAATGCCATTGGTTGTGTTGGGATTTCTCTGTGGAATTACAGTGTTGAGATTATCCATGCTTTGTGTTCTCTGAAGATTTATGATCGAACAGTTTTAAGTGAGATATCCAGTGCAGTTGTTGTAGAGACAACAGAGCTAGATCAATGAGCACCTCATGATGAAAGTAATTCAAATACCAACTATTGTACACCAAATTTGGGTTAAAACGGCATAAAACAGCAACTTGCACTCTGAAATATATCAACAAGCTTATATTTTAATAAATATTTAGCCTGTACTTTTTTTTTTCACAATTCTTTGCAAGTGATAAAAAACATGCGGTAACACTTTAGTATAGAGACCAATTCTCACTACTAACTAGTTGCTTATTAGCATGCCTATTATTAACATATTGGCTGTTTATTAAAGCACATATTCTGCACGATCATATTCTACACCCCTAATCCTATCCAATACATAAACTACCTTAACTATTAATAAGCAGCAAATTAGGAGTTCATTGAGGAAAAAGTCATAGTTAATGGTTTGTTAATAGCGAGAATTGGACCTTAAAATAAAGTGTGACCAAGCTAGGTATATATAACTTATTGTACATTATATATACAGTAGTTTTTGTTAAGTTCAAATAGTTGAGGTCAGTAAAATCGAGCAAGGATGCATTCATTGATCAAAAGTCTGTAACAATGAGTAAATGCTGTTCTTTTAAACTTTCTGTTCATCTGTGAATCCTGAAAAATAAAATGCATCACGGTTTCCACAAAAAATATTGTGCAGCACAACTGTTCGCAACATTGAGAATAATCAGAAATGTTTCTAATAATCATTAGAATGATTTCTGAAGATCATGTGACACTGAAGACTGGAGTAATGATGCTGAAAATACAGCTTTGATCACAGAAATAAATTACAGTTTAACAGATATTCACATAGAAAACAGCTATTTTAAACTGTAATAATATTTCATAATTTTACAGTATTTCTGATCAAATAAATGCAGCGTCAGTGAGCAGAATAGACTTTCTTTAACCAAACTTTTGAACGTCAGTGTTTATATCTCAGTAATAGGTGGCGATTTTAGCCTTCTAACTCGTACATATGTACTGTATACATGTGCTGTACTTGCATACTTAATTATAATATTTCCTAAAAACCTCCTCAGGGAGGCAGCATCAGTGCTTGGTCCTTTAGAGTTAAATGTCTTGCTTAAGGGTGCCGTGGTTTCTTGAGCGATTCAGACCAGCAGCCTCTCCAGTTTCACTGCGTTTGCATCCCAGCAAACCGTCCCTCTGGAAGAAAAACACCGGCTTTGAAAAAAACAGAAGCTCAGGCATTAAAGCAAGGAGGAAATTGGTTGGAGAATTCAAGCTTGTTAGTCGGCCGTTTGAAACGAGGCCACTGCAATTTTACATAATATTTGACCATCACAGCCGTTGACAAACAACAGCACCGGACGCACAATATGACGCTCCCGCGATAGTCAGAGCATTAGGAGGAGACATAAAAAGACACTTAGGTGAAATGTTATTTTCTTATAATGTGAAGATAAACGCAGGCGATACAGAGAGGATGGAAATGATAAGCCTGAGGGCAGCACAGCTTTTGGTCTGCGTTTAGCTTTCGGGAGGGAAATCTATCCAGAAATGGCCTCAATTTCCACTTTTTAATCTTCTTTTCTCACTCCACAGACTATAGATTGATTCCTCTTTGCCATCAATCCATTTCTCCACTTGCTAATGATGATGGCTGCTATGTTTAGTGAGTGGAAGCCTGTTTATTTTTCCTCCTAAGCGACAGCGATTAAAACGTTAGATGGAAAGGGTGTCGACGATCATTTTATTATGCCATTCTCAGAAGTGAATAACGGACTATTGTGGACCACGAAGTGGAAAAAAATATTCTTTATTATAGCACCGTTGCCAACTAAAACTAACACTGAAATGAAAATGTAAACAAACAAACAAATGCATAAATACATCTAATTTTAATTTAGTTCAACTTGATATATTAAAATAACAAATGAAAACAGAAATAACAACAAAAAATAAAAAATGAGATGAAAATCATATTTTAGTTGAAATTATTGCACTCATGTGTTGTTCTCTGATCATATCTGATAAAAAAAAGATGAGATTGCAAAGCCTAAGAAGAAAGACATTTAATCTGAAATGTTCACGAAAGAAAACAGATGTTTGTGCTTTACATCAACACATAATACACGTTAATTACACATCAGCGTCTTAAATACACTTTTATATCAAGCTCCTCTGTGGCCTTAATCAACCTTCTCGTTCTCAGCATCAGGTTTTCCTCCAGTCCAGAGATCAGCACAGTCCTAATCTAAACAACTGGCCCAGAGTCAGCGCTTTAGACATCATCTTTTCACATTTTCATTCAGACATCACCTCCAAAGGGTTGGAAAGCTCAGCACTCTCCGATACAGCACCAAACCCAGGAACAGCTGGCCTACTGACGCCATCTTTGACACTGGGGAGCCGAGTGACAGAGTGCATTGTGGGTAATTAATGAACCGTGTTAGAAAAAGGCATTTTTGCTGTGCGTGGCGAGAGCTACATTCATCTGCTCAGAAACAGAGGAAGCATATGCAGAAATGTGTTGCAGACACAGACAGTCCTAATTAGCACATGGCACATGATATATCAGGATGACGGGCAGAGTGCAGCTTGACTAGTTTGTGGTTAGTTCGCCGTCTGCCTGCGAGCCTCACGATCCACTGACTCGCGTATGACGTCAACGAGCTGCATCCTGATCCACCCTGAGCCCTGGAGTATGAGCGGTGCTATTTTTAGGGCTGCGTCCTCATGTTAGGAAAAGTTAATTCCGCCTTTTAAAATGCAGCGATCATGCCACAAGACACAGCAAATAGAACTTGAAACATTATTATATTACATCCCCAGAGCTGGGTAGATACTTACATTTACATTTAGTCATTTAGCAGACGCTTTTATCCAAAGCGACTTACAAATGAGGACAGCAGAAGCAATCGAAAACCAACAAGAGAGCAACGATATGTTAGTGAAGTAACAAGTCTCGGTTAGCCTAACACGGTACACGCAACAAGGTTTTACCTTTTTAAACACAGTACTGTGCTACATTTTGAAACTTGAACTAGTGTGTTTTCTACCTCTGAAACTAGAAGAAAACATCACGGGAACCATTTAAAACCCAATGTCCGCGCTGGGGGTGATGGTGAAGAGGGTGACAGTGTGTTTGTGGTTTGTGAGGCGAGCTATAATAATTAAAATAGGTATTAATGACACAGGCTGAGATGATTCCCCGCTGACTTGCACAGGATAAATATTTAATTATTCACTCTAATTATAATGAGAATCCAATGTGCCAACCACTTACTCGTCCTGCTTCAAACAGGGCTCCGGTAACCTATAGGCTGTGTGTTCTAGATGAGATACACCAATCAAATGATTTCCTACTGATGCAGCTATTTGCATTTGCTATTACACCGAGTGGATGAAGTGAAGTAGAGCTGGTCTTCCTGATCATCTCGTCGTGCATAAATATAAGCGTAGCAGAGCCCAGATGAGCATTTATATCAAAGTGAAGTCAGATTCTGGAGGGAAGGAGGAACAACTGTCTTTAAGACCCTCTTTAAGTGTCATTTACAACTTAAACAGCACACAAGTCAGAGTAAAACCTTATTATAGCTTTAAAACAAAACATTGATAACATATATAGTGTCATTAGTGTTCTTCTTGTGAAAAAAGTACACATTAGCATATTACAAGGACATTGCATGTTTAATGCAGTTAGCCTAGTTGAACTTTAGTGTTTTTGACACATACGTAGGACTTTATATGTAATTTCATAATTACTTCTATTGTCTTGACAGAAATTCAGTGCAGCTCGCTAACATGCATTCATGCATATGTGTCATAGTAAGACATGATGCATATAATATGATTAAAAAAAAAAGCTTTATAGCTACATTTTATATATATATATATATATATATATATAGTGGGATTATTGAACATTTTTGACATTACGTTTATTATTATATATATTTTTTTTTATGAAATTTAAGGCGTACAAGGTTTATACTGACAAGCAATCATAATAAACCAAAATGCAATTTCTAGTGATAGTCATGTAGTTAAATATTTGTAATTCACATTTGAAATTATGAAGTTGCATAACACACAAAAATTATCATCCATTAAAATGATAATCAAGTACATTACATGTGCTTTCAACAAATCAAAATAAGATGCAATCTGCATTTTTTAAAAGTGTACTTAAGTGTGTTAAGAAACAGTCATACAAGTCTCTTTAAATACACTCAAGTGGCCTTTTATTTCATTAATATTATATTTGTAAGATTGAAGTACAATACAAGTGCATGTTGATTACAATTAAGCACACTTCTTAACAAGACACTGTACCAGAAATGTCTTTCATTCATATATTTTCATATTTTAATTTACACATATTACTAAATAATGTTTGTCAGTGACGTATAAAAGTGTAACCCAAGTGTGTTTTCCAGTGCAGTGTTTCATGTTGTCCTCTGGAAGACAAAACCCAGACTAACAAATGGAGGAGAAGCTGAAAAAGAGCAGTTTGTGGACAGTTATGTAAACATATTAGTCAAGTTGTTTCAAACGCCTTGCTGCTTCCGCCCAGGGAAAAGACACACACACACACACACACACACACACACACACACACACACACACACACACACACAGACACACAC